>NW_026045983.1:300000-460000 GCF_023898315.1 Schistocerca nitens | reverse complement strand
AGAACCTAACTAATGAGGAGGTACTGAATAGAAATGGGGAGAAGAGAAATTTGTGGCACAACTTGACTAGAAGAAGGCATCAGTGGGCAGGACATGTTCTGAGGCATCAAGGGCTCACCAATTTAATATTGGAGGGTAGCGTGGAAGGTAAAAATCGCAGAGGAAGACCAAGAGATGAATACACTAAGCAGATTTGTAAGGATGTAGGTTGCAGTAGGTACTGGGAGATGAAAAAGATTGCACAGGATAGATTAGCATGGAGAGCTTCACAAAACCAGTCTCTGGAGTGAAGACGACAACAACAACATACAACAGACATTTATTGTGAAGATGATGGCTCATTGTGATGAAATCCCCACCCCCATGACTGCTAGTGCCTCCAAGGGCACGCTCTTTTCAACTAGAGGTCCCCTTCACAAGTGGGCACACTCGCCTTAGGTGATTGTTCATACCTCACTCAGGTCACACCTCCCAACAGGTCACACCTCCCAAACATATGATAGGAGGACCAACTGGCAATTTGGAAAGTTAGCAGCTCAGGCAATCTCCCCTCCCTGAGCCTGGCTTGTACTTCTGAACCCTACATGTTGAACCAGGGCTGGGAATTACACATTATCAAGTCACCTGTTACGTGTCACACAGATGGGCTGGCCATCAGGAGCACACTAGGAAGAAAAATAACAATAGGAGCCTCAAATGCGAAAGTGGAGAAGAATAGGCGAAGGTGAATGATGAACGGAAAAGGGAACGAAAAACAGTGTGAGATTGTCTCTGTGTCAGCTGTGGATAGTGTGGAACATTACCAGAAACACAGCAGACTTGTTCCCCACAGGAGCAGAAAAAGAATACCAAGAGGATAGACATGCAGCACCAAAGGGAAAAGATGCTGTAAAGACTGGGGTCCAATCATAGTCAAGCAAAAACCCACCAGAGTGGCAAAACCCGGGTGGGGGGCTCCTCACTAAGGGAGCCAATCCACACAGCTGTCATCAAGATAAGCTGGACACAGCTCAACCGTTCCTGCTGCTGCCGGAAATGAATTACTCTACACTAAGCTTTTCCATAATTTTTCTTTTTTCGTCATAAAACAGCCTACTGTGATTCGGAAATTAAAAAGGGTACCAGCAAGGCTGATATGTACCTGCAAACAAAGCAAAATTTAATTATGTAACCACTTTTTTAAAGACTGCCACTCATAGGTAGTAGAGTACAGATGCATAAACAGAATGAAGATTAATCATGGGTATGTACATGCACCAGATGGCTGCAACACAAACAATATAGGAAAGACAATTATTTTACTTTGAACACTAACAAGAACACCTTGTTTTGTTACAGATTTTAGCAAATGGGTATCTTCATATATGCTGAGTAGCTTAAGAGTCATGGGTAGGCATTGGATGTGGATAAGCGCCAAGTCTTATGCATTGCAATTGTCTCAGTAAAGTTCTCATAGCAATAGGCCCTGCTGCCTTCAAATTCAAACTGGTGATCATCTGACTCACAGTAGTATGTTTATCACCCCACATAGCCCTTTTCTAGGTCCCATTTCTTCATTGAACACTTGCGGTCACCTTTACATTTATTTCTTTGTAATAGTGAGTATCTGCCCTAAATGCGATTCATGTCAAAAACCCCAAATCTTGTGTAATCTCCAACAGATGATGACAGTTCTTCCAATAACTGTAATCTTACATTCAATGTTTGGTCCACTTACTGTGTACTGCCACATTCAATTCTTACTTGTCTGCAGCACATAGCAGATCACAGCCACAGTTGCACTGCATTTTGGAAATACTGCCATCCTCAGTCCAATGTCGGTCGCCTGGAAACACAGTGCCATATTCTGTACTCATTAATATGCAAGCAACTGTTCAGGCACTGTGTCTACAGCACTAGTACCTTTGAGAAAAGAGAGATCTAGTTATGTCATAGGTTATTCCACAGTACTGCCACGTTTATGCTTTAGAAACTGAATTGTGTGGACATAACGATGAAAACTGTGGTATCCGTAAAAAGCAAAGCATGCAACACCCTAGACATCTGCATGTCAATCACTGCAAAACACAAATGAAGACAGTCACTGTGGCAATGTTCTTTAGACAAGATTGCTCTGGCAGTACCTAATCATACGACAATATACATAAATCCATGCTTTGTGAAAATAAGCCACTTGCCACTTCAGTAATATGCCTCATATTTTCATAAAAATCTGTTTGACAAGTCGATTTGGCAATTGTGTTGCATTGTTTACGCATGATAATTTGTTCACACAGGTGTAGTGAAAAAAGGAATTTCATTCAGGGAACAAATTTCCTCAGAAGTGGAGGATGTACATCATATTGGGGCTGAAGAAGAATAGTGGTAACCTATCTTAAGCTGTCGGCTATCTTACAGTATAGCTGTTCACACTGTTGAGCTGTTGCTGTACAACTTCATGCATGGTAACCACATGAGATGAAATTACCTACCACCTATGAGAACAGTAAACGCATTAACATTGGTAAGAGTGCTGTAATATCACAATGGGGCTCCAGAGCTCGTAGGTTTGATGCTACTTTCATACTTACTTTTATATTTTTGTTGATGACAGCATATGTTGGCATATATGACTGAAAATAATGGTTAAGAAAGCTGAATTTAAATCTTATACTGGTTAATGGCTGTAAAATTAATATAAAAAAACAAATGACGCATAATGTCCCTAGTAAGTTGTTTCTTAAATTTATTGTAAATTAAATGCACTTGTGGCAAGCTGTCCATCTAACGTTCATGGTACAATGAAAAGTATCTTACCGATTTTCCTTAAAGGAAAAGAGAAGGAAAATTCATTGTGTAGTAGGATCTGAACCACAAACCTCATCTGTTATACTAAATGAGGTGTAATCTTTTAAACAGATTTAAATTTGTCTATACATGTGCAACAAATGCCACCATGACAAATGGTTTCTGGATGGGATACTGAGCACTTTAAATAACAGCAGCCGCAGTCTGTTTTCCTATCCCGTTGTTGGACTGTTTGCTAGCTCTGCTATCCATTTCTCTTCAACATAAGCTGTTAACCTCTAGCAAAGTTGGTACTTTTTTGCATTGTTCATAAGCTCACAGAATTTCTTCCATACAACACATTTATCACATTTCCCAGGTATTTATACTGTGTACATGTTACTGCTTTTCTTTTGGCATAGATATTCCGATTCCACTCATCTCAGTATTACATACTTCTTGCCACAACTTGCAAACAGAAAATTGGACATTTAATATTTTTGTGTATTCTTTCATCCTTTGCCTCTGCAATGTCATTGCTTTCTCATCAACAAAAAAATTTAATTTTGTTAACAACAACATCCCATAGCATTGAGCACAACTTTAACTGGAACATGGCTGTGTCTAGTCATAAGAAATAGTTTATTCCTACTACTGCTTGGAATGTGCTTCATATTGCTGACTAATACATTATTTTTCAAGGTGGTAGCTGGAATACAATTGCTATATGACACTGTAATTAGACAGGTATGTCATTCTGCCTGCAAATGAGCTCACAGGTGTACTGCACACCTTGAGGAGAAGTTGAGGGGCAGAGAGAAAGGGCAAGGATGAGACAGGCAGAGAGAGTACATGACAAGATGGAAAAATAGTGGGTGAGGGGGAGGCAAAAAGAGTGGCAAAGGGGGAGATGGCATGAACATGGGAGGAGAAGATGGACTAACAGATCGGAATAAATACCTACCCCGGCAATGCCACAAACTCAGCTGGTTACTAATATACTGCTGATCTCTAGAAAACTCACAATCTATGATTATTTCAATTAGCTTTCAACTAGCCCATAACTTCTCTATCTACATACAATATTACTGATGTAAATGCTTGCAATATTCTCAATATCATCCCACACCCAATTTAGTCTGGGATCCTCACTGATACAATCACTGTGACAAGATACTCCCAACAGAACTTCAAGAAAATGACAAATATGTTCGAATTAATACAGCTTGTGCAAATCTGTAATACTCGTACAAAGATATAATTTGCTGATCAGCTTTTCTAACCCACATTCCCATGATTCCACCTTGTGGTACATTTCACTGTGCTCTTTGCAGAGACACTAACAGCTCTCTGCTACACTGTTACTTCACAGCACAGCACAGCACATACTGACACTGATCATCGTCTGGTGACCCAAAAGTTTGCCTCACGTTGCAGTGTTGTGCTTTTCCTATCCACACAACTTTTATCACTCGTCTTCAGCCTTCACCTGCCTATTGTTGCCCGCATTTATGAACTTAAATTGTTCTCACACTCACAGCTTTAGTGCAAATGAGTTCAGGCATTTGACACCCATTTCTGGGCAATGTATTATTGTTCCGGTAATCTTTGACTTCTCCTCCTCTCCAATCAACAGTAGTGTCTTGCACTGGACCCAAGATAACATCCAAGATTTTCAGCCTGCCAAAATTATTTTGCATTGACTGCCTGTGTGACAACCAAGGACCTGGTTTTAGAAAGAAACAGGGTAATTTAATTGAACTCTATTCAGAATTACTTTAGGACTGGCAACTAGAAATGAAATAGTGTGGTGATACATGCAAAGACTTCAGAGCATGCATTCAGTCTATCCCAAGGGAAATACCTTCACCACACTGCCAATATATTTCCCAAGGGCAGTACAGTTCAGTTTTAGGCAGCTCACTGTCCTATGGAAGCATTCACTGCACTATGGTATTTTGTTTGCATTCATTTCATATACTTCTAGTAGCAATGTTACCTGTCATTACTCTTAGCAGTTGTGGACTGTGCAGTGCTTAATGCTAAAAGCCACTTCAGCAAAAGTTATTCAGTGGATATATCAATACTTTTCTAGCATTTGTAGACTTAGAGAAAGCTTTTGACAATGTTGACTGGAATACTCTGTTCCAAATTCTGAAGGTGGTACAGGGAGCGAAAGGCTATTTACAATTTGTACAGAAAGCAGATGGCAGTTATAAGAGTCGAGGGACATAAAAGGGAAGGAGTGGTTGGGAAGGGAGTGAGAAAGTTGTAGCCTCTTCCCGATTATATTCAATCTGTAGATTGAGCAAGCAGTAAAGGAAACAAAAGTAAAGTTCAGAGTAGGAATTAAAATCCATGGAGAAGAAATAAAAACTTTGAGGTTTGCTAATGACATTGTAAGCAAATGACCTGTAAGAGCAGTTGAATGAAACTGACAGTGTCTTGAAAGGAGGGTATAAGATGAACATCAACAAAAGCAAAACAAGGATAATGGAATGTAGTCGAATTAAGTCAGGTGATGCTGAGGGAATTAGATTAGGAAATGAGACACTTAAAGTAGTAAAGGAGTTTTGCTATTTGGGGAGCAAAATAACTGATGATGGTCGAAGTAGAGAGGATATAAAATGAGACTGGCAATAGGAAGGAAAGCGTTTCTGAGGAAGAGAAATTTGTTAACATCGAGTATAGATTTAAGTGTCAGGAAGTTGTTTCTGAAAGTATTTGTATGGAGTGTAGCCATGTATGGAAGTGAAACATGGACAATAAATAGTTTAGACAAGAAGAGAATAGAAGCTTTCGAAATATGGTGCTACAGAAGAATGCTTAAGATTAGATGGGTAGCTCACATAACTAATGAGGAGGTGTTGAATACAATTGGGGAGAAGAGGAGTCTGTGGCACAACTTGACCAGAAGAAGGGATGAGGTTGGTAGAACATGTTCTGAGGCATTAAGGGATCACCAATTTAGTACTGGAGGACAGCGTGGAGGGTAAAAATCGTAAAGGGAGACCAAGAGATGAATACACTAAGCAGATTCAGAAGGATGTAGGCTGCAGTAGGTACTGGGAGATGAAGCTTGCACAGGATAGAGTAGCATCAAACCAGTCTCACGACTGAAGACCACAACATATCAATATCACTCTTGTTCAAGGCATTGCGATATAAAATCAGTTGAGAGGAATGGTTTGTGCATAATCTGCCTACATCATCAACACCTTTTGTTGATAGTGCTCCCAAATGTACAATTGTTGATGGGAAACTTATGCTAAAATAAAAAGAGGAAATTATTGGCTTCAGCATCCGGAAGTGGAAGTAAGTGAAAAATTTGAAAAGATAGAGCACATAAATCCAATACCTCTCAATAAACCTGTTGGCCACATACAAAAACTTACAGGTTGACAAAAACATACAGGCATAAAATAATTAGGCTGATAACTTCTCACTGGCACTTCAACCCAACAGAATTGATATGGGCCTAAATTGAAGATTATGTTGCAAAAACATTGATGAAACAAGTAAAGGTACACTGTCCAGTTGGGGAACTCAGTAATGAAGCTGTTAAGAAAATTACCACAGAATGTGTGGTGTATTTACCTGCAGAGCAGATTGTATTTTCATTACTAAGAAGCCTTTTATTGGCAACTACAATCAAATGAAGTGCACCTCAGGAATTCAGCACTAGTGACACTAACAAAATCTTAATTTTTTGACTCATCACTGTTGTAATTAGAAGGTAGTGAATGATGTTATCATTACTCTTCTTACTTTGAAACTGTTAAATTTCCTTACCTTTACCAAAATGGGTAACTTTCTTGTTACATGGATTTGTAATGTTTGATCAGAAAATGTAATGTCGAGTTAACCGTAAATCCTGTGCTGTGTTTCTCTCAACAAAACAGATGACTGATACCTTATCACATGACCAGAGCATCACACAATGTTTAATTTAAATTAATCTTATGTTAGACATCTCTGACAGTTTGGAGCTGTTGAAAATAAGATATATTCTAAGTATTTTGTTAACACAATTTGGTCAATTAAACTCAGTAACAAAGTTTCCCTATGAGTCAAATTTTCAGGAACATTAGATAATGGATTTTCGGAAACATTCTGCATATAAAACTAAAAATTTATTGCCACAAACAAATCTAAAATGAGAATGTAGTGCAACTCCTCCAGAACCCACTTCCACCTTTGTACACTGATTAGTATGCAAATTAGTGTGTGTTCAATGAAATGTCAGATCATACGAACAGTCAAGGAAGAGTGAGGAAACTGCATTTTGCATCTCCATGTGTTCCTGCTCTAGTGTCAATACCAAAGTACTTTTGATGACGGTATAGATTACTAGCCTCAGTTTTAATTTTGCTGTAGATTGTGATTTTACACACAAACATTTTCATAGTTTCAATGTTATTGATCTACTAATGTTCTAGTGCTTTGAATTCAGCTGTAGCTTGTACCAATGTGTCAACAGTTCTCAACCTGTTTCCTCAGGTAATGCTCGACAGACAAACTTTCATGCATGCTATGGACAACCATTTTAGCTCTGGAATTTACTATGACAGTGCCAAGCACAGATTTTCCCATTCAATGTATCACTGTTAATTTATCAAGTATTATGTTGAACACACTTTAACAATGATGACGATGTTTTTCAACACCCTCACAGTGCTGTGCAATCATTGTCTCTGAGTACTGTGATCTTTAAGAAATGGGTTCCTTATTCTCTCATAATAAATGTGTGATTACAATCCATAACCCTGCCTATTAATATCCGATTCTTTGTACACCTACATCTACACCAGACTAGTCACCCAATGGTGCATGGAAGAGGGTACATCTGGTACCACTACATCCATTACTTCACTCTTTCCTAATCCATATCAAGGTGGTGTTTGGGGAGAACAATTGCGAGGAAGCATCTATATTAGCTCTAATGCCTCCTATTTTGTTGCCACACTCATTTTGCAAGATATATATTTGAATAAATAGTACATTGTCCAAATCTTGCTGTGTGCTGAATTACACTATATCCTCCTCAAAAAAAGCACTTCTTTATCTACTAGTTTAGAGTTGCAAGTGCGTGATGAGGTTCCACTATTGACTATGTAACTAACATAAAAATTAACTACACTCTATTTAAAGTTCCTATTTGATATGTGTAATAGTAGCATTTTTCCCCAAGTGAGATGGAAACACATCTGACTAGTTCACCACCTGATGTCTTAACACTTATCCTATCATCCTGTCCCTTCTTTTAGTCAGCATTTTCTGTACATGTCTTTCCTTAACAGTTCTACTGAGAACTCCATATTCCTTGTACGTTCACTTAATTTTCAGTGGCATTCTCTAATCCCACATCTGAAATGTTTCAGTTCTCTTCTTTTCATTTTCCAATCACGTTTACCCAGTAAAAATTCCAATATTCACCACAACTGATCTTAGTCCACAGAGCTGGATACCATTACAAAGAATAGATTTCTACTAAGTGTTACAAATTTTTGTAAACAGCATTAAATTTGACTGTTTGCTTTCCTGGCAAAGACTGTTGAAGGTTTCTTGGGTCTCCAGCCGGGTGGTAGCATTGATATCTTGCGACAAAGAAGGAGATGAATGACATCAGAGCCATGATCAATTTGGCTGGTAAAGAATTAGACGCTGCCACAATCGCAGTCCTCAAGAAAGAACTGAATTTTGCCCCTATCCCCAGAACAAACCCAAAACGAGCTATTATAGTGGCGTGGAAGAAGCAGTAAGGGCTTCCAAAGGAGGAAGCAGAGGAAGTCAGGGGGGACACTTCCAGAACAATCGACAGATCTCAGTTGCCTACAAATAAAGTATCTGCGGAAGAACGAGCAGCTC
Organism: Schistocerca nitens; assembly: GCF_023898315.1. Taxonomy (NCBI): domain Eukaryota; kingdom Metazoa; phylum Arthropoda; class Insecta; order Orthoptera; family Acrididae; genus Schistocerca; species Schistocerca nitens. The sequence goes on along the minus strand of NW_026045983.1, from coordinate 451,366 downwards.
TCTGGTCCCTTAGAGATGACTGTGATATAACGATCCTACCAGCAGATAAAGGGAACGCTACAGTGCTATTAAGGACTGCTGAGTACCAGTAGAAAATAAACCTACTGCCACAACATGAGGCCTATAAGATGCTGAAGAAGGATCCAACCCCGACGATGAGTAGAAAGATGATAGCTCTGCTGAAGAAATCTGGCTTACCTGAGCCAATGAGGAAGTGGCTGTACCCTAGAGTGCCAGCAATACCAAACCTCTATGGACTCCCTAAGATCCATAAGGAAGGGGTACCTCTCAACCGATTGCAGACTCCAACTCTCACAGTTAAGGACTTGCTAAATGCCTAGCAACACTGCTACAACCCCTTGTGGGACACTGCTGCCACCATGTGAGAAACTCAGCCAAATTCGTAAAAATACTCAGGGACATGCTACTACAAATCGAGGACCTACTCGTGAGCTTCAACATGACGTCGCTTTTCACGAAAGTGTCCTTCAAGACTCCTTGACACTATTAGCCCAGCACTTTGAACCACAAAGTCAGTCTCATCAAACAAGCATAAACAACCTACTTTCAGCACCACAGGGAATTCATTGAACAGATTGACAATGTGGCCATGGGCTTCCCACTGGCTCCTTCGAGTTCAAACCTCTATATCGAACATTTCGAGGAGGTGGCCCTTCAAAGTGCCAGACAGAAACCAAAGCACTTCTTCCGCTATGTCAACGACACTTTTGTTATATGCGGACATGGCAAACAGGTGCTAGATGAGTTTCAGGAACACCTCAACAGCATCCATTAGAACATGAAATTTATAATGGAAATGGAGGAAAATGGATGCCTCCCCTTCCTTGATATTTTAATTAAGAGGAAGGCAGATGTTTCACTAGGCCATGCAGTACATAGGAAGAAGACACACACAGACCTATACCTTCATGCAACAAGCTGCCACCATCCAGCACAAAGACAAACAGTACTTAAATGGCTCTGAGCACTATGGAACTTAACTGCTGTGGTCATCAGTCCCCTAGAACTTAGAACTACTTAAACCTAACTAACCTAAGGACATCACACACATTTATGCACGAGGCAGGATTCAAACCTGCAACTGTAGCGGTCGTGCGGTTCCATACTGCAGCGCCTAGAACACTCCGCCACTCCGGCCGGCCAAACAGTACTTACCACGCTGGTACATAGGGTGCATGCCATCTGCAACTAAGACAGTCCACCATCCGAGCTGCAACACCTGAGGTAAGTCTTCCTCCAAAATTGCTACAGTGAAACGCAGATCAACAGGGCACTTAAAAGGAAGAAGGAAGCAGTGAGAACCCCAGATTATGATGAAGTAGGAGACAAACGACTCGCTTTCCTTCCGTACACAGTTCCGCTCTCAGCCAAAATTGTACTATTTCTGGGCAAATATAATATCAAAACCGTTCTCCAACCACCACCGAAGACAGGGAGCTCCTAGGTACTGCCAAAGACCCATTGATCCTTAGCGCACCAGGAGTATAAAGCATACCATGCAAATGCGTAAAACAATACATTCGGCAAACACAGCACTGTACATCTAAACACTGAAGAACATATCAGATGTGTGCGACTAGGCCACACAGAAAAATCAGCCAAAGCAAAATACAGCATAAATGAAAAACTCACCTTCAACTTCGAAAACACAAAGGTACAGTGCCGAGCATCTGGCTTCTGGGAAAGCATTATCAAAGAATCCATAGAAATAAGGATTCACAACAATCTGGTCAACAGAGATGAGGGATCTCAACGCGGAGCAGCATGGAACTCTGCAATAGCGGCAGTCCATCGGGAGCTTACCCAACAACGTCCTCCGCCAGGGACGTAGACAGGATGCTTACACCGAGAACCAAACATGGCTGCCAATGGCGACTGTTGTCACCATCGCCGTGTGCACGCCACTGGTCCACCGCGGCTACCCAAGGTCTAGTGGAGGAGGGTGACCGCACATATAAATAACCCGCTCTCCACCAATCTCAACACTTTGCCAGGAGATGGGTAGTATGACAATTCCTGAAACGTTGCGAGATATCAACACTACCATGCAGCTTAAGACCTGAGAAACCTTCATCAGCATTAAAATTAGTACACTATGGTGATAGTTAATTAAATGAATATGGAATTTCACACACTATCACTGTAATGTGCTAAATTTAATGTTGTTTACAAGAATTCTTGCTATCACAATGTTCTCTCTTTGCAAGCAGTTTGGGATAAGCAATGTTCCATTACACTGTAAATTTATGTCATGCATACTGGATAAACCCATTGTCTTTACACAGAGCAAACATAATTCCAGTAATGCAGTATGTTTTTCATTAAATACTTCACAGAAAAGAAGTAGTATGACAAATACCATACTTATCTGATAACATACTGCTTACAGTTGATTGCTTTGCCTCCTACATCTTACATCTTTTCTATTATAGAACTCTGACAGAGACAAATTGACAGCTGCTGCAAAGAAGTCTTATTTGGTACATTTGTTCCATGAACAAATTTGAGACATTTATTATTTACATGTACAATAAAATTACCATGTGTTACAGTTAATAAACTTATGTTTCCTACACGTTTCATTCAAATACCATTACACACAACAGAACAATATACCTACAGTCAATTGAAATACTATAAAAATTCTGGAGAAGTGCTAATATCCTCAGTTTTAATGTTTCATCATTTATGATCACTGGAATTTACTGCACCCAATGCATTTCATGATATTCATACAGTACTTCATGCACAATGTGTCACCGAAGTGAAAACTTACATCATGCTCAATGCCATCTAAATCCCGTTTCAGTTCTAGGTCTTGCTTTATACGAAGACTAGGCATTACAATCCTTGGTGAATCTTGAAGAAACTGAAAAAAGAAAGAATGGCACATTCAAAGCTTCTGTTCTTGTGCTTGTGTTACACATCAAGTGGAGCTAAAAAGCTATTTGTCACATGTATTCACTTACTAGCATTAGGAAACAAGAAAATGTGTCACATTAAATTAGATTTACTTTCATTCCAATTGATTCATACTGAGGAGGTCCTACAGTATGTAGGAAATGTCAGAAAAACATGACGAACATTTGAAATCAAAGTTCTGTTTACTTTGGAGGTAGACACATCAGATATCAACCAAACAAATTATTTCGTTCTTGCCAAGCAGCTACTACTACTACTACTACTACTACTACTATTCTCTCTCTCTCTCTCTCTCTCTCTCTCTCTCTCTCTCTCTCTCTCTCTCTCTCTCTCCCCACTGAATGTGCCAAGGTGAAGGCTCCAATAAAAACATTTTTTGATTTTATGATGATCTCAGCTCCCTATTTTCTGACCTATGTTATTCAGTGGAAGATGATAGGGTACCTCTGCAAAGCCAATGAGGGCACTATGGTCAAGAAGAAACTAAGCAACTAGCAGGTTATATGCAGAATGCGTTTTTTAGGTCAGAAAACCACCTGTAAAGACAATAAGCAGGTAAATGCAGATCAGAGTGTGGGTCCCCAAATTTTGGTACTGAGGAAAATACATGTCTAATGTCACAAAAACTAATGCAAACCTGAAGTAAAAGTAAAGCTTTCAACTACCTAGAGTTAGTTATTAACACCTTAGTGCTCTGTTAGACATTGTCTTACTGGATGTGGTACACCACTGGCTTCCTCCAACTTTTGAACTCACTGACACAGTAAGTTACATGAGGACCTAGAGCTTCACACTGGAATGGAAACTGTCATTTTCCACATAGACAATTTCCATGTGAAAAAGTGACAGATGATGCCTGGGATGGAACCCAGAACACTGGAATTTGTAGCCTCACACCCATTCAATAAGCAATCCTCTTACTCTTAGAAAAGTGTATATGCATTCAAGACAAGATCCAGAGTTTCATTAACTAACAGTGGCATTGTACACAACACTGGAAGGAAAAATTGAAATAATTAGCTACAAAATCAGATATTCCATGCCGAGGACCCACTAGAAAGATGCACCACAGAACACAGGCAGTAATACATTATCATGAAAAATCAGTATTGGACAACGAGATAAATCTGCATTTATCTCATTGCATGTTACTGGAATTTGGAATCTGCATGCAGGTAAGTATCAAATGTGAGGAAAAAATAATTTTGATGTGTCAAATGTGATGTGGAAAAAGTTACTATTTGAGTTCCAACATCCACCCACCATAGTACATTAATGCTTAAGAAATAGTCTGGTAAATATTGTATTCAAATCAAAATCCTCTATCATACTGCAGTGACAGGATATATATACTTGTCAGCTACATAATTGAAGATGCATGAATTCAAACAGTGAAAAAGATTTGGAAGAAAATTACATCAATAAAGTACAACATGACATGAGGTTGACCAAATGTAGACAACATGAGCCATGCTGTCCATCCATTTCATTGAAGAGATTTAGAGAATCCATGGAAAATGTAGATCTAAATTTTGAGAGGACAAACTGAACTCCCATCTCAAAATCATGTCCTGTGACATTAGCACAGCTGTGAAAACAAAAATTCCTGTGAAAATCTATGAAACATGTTTTCCCAAAATTAGCCTGTGTAACTGTTTAGAAAACACACACAACAGGAAAATATTTATGCTGTTAGTAATAGACATGCCCAAAATAATAAATTCTCTAAATACAGAGATTGGAACATGAGCACTGGACTACTGAAGCATCACAGATTGCTACTGTTAAAAACAAACTCTGGAAGACAGGAACATACTTCTGCCTAACAAACCTGATAAAGTGATCAGACATGACATAACAGCCAATACACCCAGCATGGGGAATGTTGTGGAATACAGTGAGGACCTGCAAATGTTAACAACATTACATAGTTACATGACAGCAGATATCTGAACAGCAAATTCAAATGAAGCTAAATCCCCTGAATCCCCATGGCCAACCAAAAGTTGAACATACGAGAATCACCAAGACAGCTTATATAAGAAGCCTTCCATTAATTTATAAGCAACATCATATCTTGTAAAACATGAAACAAAAAACGAAAACCCCAGAACTTCTGAACAAAAATGTTAGAAAAGGGATCAAAGACATCTCTACAGTTGATAGTTGACAATGATGTAGATGGTAGTAAAACAGAAGACAGTAACAGAAAAGACATAATTACAATGCTTTGCCTTAGAAAGTTTCTCCACTAAAGGACATAAAAATGCATTTCACATTTCTTACTACAGCACAGATACTAAAATGACAGATACACAATTGACTAAAGTGGGGACAGGAGGGAGAAGGAAACACCAAACCTTTTCTACACAATTGACCACTAGACCTGAAGGGGCAGCCATCAGATGAAATAAAACAAGTGGATGTTGCAGGATCACCTCTGGCATTGGAACTGTTATTTTATGGAACAGTGGCGTTTCATGGGAATAGAAAAATGCACAGGTCATTTCAGGTTGTAAGAAGTGGCACAGCAAACATGTTTGGAGCTAAAGACCTGAACAGCAGATAATTTTGTTCTCCTATATGATTTTGGAAAGAAAACAGTTCCTCTGCATGAATGAAAATGAATCCTACAGTCATTGATAAAGTAAAATTGACTGCTCTATTCACTCACTGTTCTGCTGAATGCAATCAGCCAATACAATTTTGAATACCAGGTGATTTAAGCTAATCAGAAACATTCACATAGTGATCTAGTGACTGTCTAATATTAGAGATTTGTCTAACAACAGATGTAAAAATTTATTTTGGCTGCACTGATAAGTTAAACCTGGATTTCTTGCATTTTATGGGCTGCCCCCTTAACCATTATGGACACATCCCTGCGACAATAAGAACTTTACTGAAAAGGGTATCTTTCAGATCATCCTCTTCAATTTCCTTCAGATTTACAGTATTTGGAGTTTAGTGCTGGAACATAAATTTCCTAAACCAGCACTAGGCAGCAACCAAACTAAAAAAAAATTGACTTTGAAGATCAGAAGATTTCCGAGTGCTGCCTACTACAAAACATTTCCTATTTATTAACACAATTGCTGGTAATTTGAAGAATAGCATAAAAGTGCCTTAATGAAAAAGTTGCTGGTTCGAATCTCCTAGTAGGAACAACTACTTTTTAAAAACTTCCATGTCTACTAACAAACTGCAAATTTAACAAGTACTGAATTGTAATGGTTTGGTAAAAATTTCATATTTTTTCATCATTCGACATATTAAAACAAAAAGTTTGATACATTCATGTGAGATTTATTTATTTTCAATTTGATGCTCTCCATTTTTATACTAAAATGTAATTTTTTAACAATACTCACATTTTTATGTAACTTTTAACTAAAAATAACTATTAGAAAAGTATGACTCAGCATGAATTAAAATGACCATTTGTTTTACATATGGAATTTAAATAAAACTAAAAGAACTGGTAGCACTTAGTGTGATCTGAACCACCAATTTTATGATTATTATGATATTATCCTATGCACTCAGCTACAGACAACTATACAATACATTTTTTACACTTGCCAGCACTCACAAATCACCCAAGTGCCAAATGCATTTCTTGTTTCTACTTTTATGGAGAATGGTATCTTACTGCTTTACCAAATTATTGACTGGGCACTGACCTTCAAATCCTGAAGCTAAGACAAAAATCTATGAGGACACACAAGTGAAATCCCCTTGTTGGAGGCATGCTTGGTTAGGCTAATTGTTTAAGTAACTGATCCTGAAACTAGGAGTTACAGCCTCAAATCTGAGACCTAGCAACAGTTTTCATCTGTTGGTTTGTATGTGTATCAATGCAGTCTCACAGAATTGTTATTTATCTTCATATAGATAATGAAGTAATTCTACAGATATACATGCTAGAACTATTGCTCCTGCTCAAAGACAGCACTTTAAACAATAGTTCACAGTCCCCACCCCAAATGAGCCATGGACACTGCCGAGGCAGGGTTGCTTGCATGTCAATAACACTGAAAACAGTGTTAGGTGCAAACACAAATAAGTATTATCTGAGGAGATATCAAGCTAACACATGGTTCCTCAAGAGAGGCAAAATACTTTTCAGCAGTTGCAGGAGCAATGGTCTGGATTATCAGCTGACCTGGCCTTGTAGCATTAACCAACTTCCTGTGCCAATAATGCAAATGGCTGAAAGCAAAGCGAACTGTAGCTCTCTTTGTTTTTCTTCTCAAGAGCATACAGCTCTACTGCAAGAAATTATCTTAGGCAAAATATTCACGAGCTAAAATAGTCCCCCATTCAGATCTCCAGGCAGAGTCCACTCAGGTGGATGTTATCAGGAAAAGCAGGCCAGGCAGTCTGTATGTCTGAGTGTGGAGTATTACTTATCTTAGTAGGATAAGCATGTATCACTAGGGGTAAGATAGATATTGCTTACAGGAAAATTAAAGAGACCTTTAGAGAAAGGAGGAGCACTTGGATGAATATCAAGAGCTCAGATGGAAAACCAGTTCTAAGTGAAGAAGAGAAAGCAGAAAGGTGGAAGAATTATATAGAGGGTCTATAGAAGGGTGATATACTGGAGGGCAATATCATGGAAATCTAACAGGATGTACATGAAGATGAAATGGGAGAAATGACACTGCATGACAAATTTGACAAAGCAGTGAGAGACCCGAGTCGAAACAAGGCCCTGAAAGTATACAACATTCCATTACAACTACTGATAGCCTTCGAAAGGCCAGCCCTGACAGACCTCCACCATGTGGTGAGTAGGATGTAGGAGATAGGTGAAATACCCTCAGACTTCAAGAAGAATATAATAATTCCAATCACAAAGAAAGAAGGTGTTGACAGACATGAAAATAACCAAACTATTAGTTTGGTAAGTCATGGGTGCAAAATACTAACATGAATACATTACAGATGAATGGAAAAACTGGTAGAAGCTGACCTTTGGAAAAATCAGTTTGGATTCCATAGAAATGTTTGAAAATGTGAGGCAATACTGACCCTACAACTTGTCTTACAACACAGATTAAGGAAAGGCAAACCTATATTTCTAGCATTTGCAGACTTGAAGAAACCTTTTGACAATGTTAACTTCATTACTCTCTCTCAAATTCTGAATGTTGCAGGGATCAAACACAGGGAACGAAAGGCTATTAACAATTTGTACAGTAACCAGATGGCAGTTATAAAGAGTCGAGGGGCATGAAAGGGAAAGAGCAGTTGGGAAGGGTGTGAGACAGGGTTGTAGCCTATCCCTGATGGTATTGAATCTGTATACTGAGCAAGCAGTGAGGAAAACAAAAGAAGAATTCAGAGCAGAAATTAAAATCCATGGAGAAGAAATAAGAACTTTGAGGTTTGCCGACGACATTTTAATTATGTCAGAGACAGTGAAGTACCTGGAAGAACGGTTGAACAGAAGGAACTGTGTCTTGAAAGGAGAATATAAGATGAACATCAACAAAAGCAAAATGAGGATAATGGAATGTAGTCGAATTAAATCAGTGATGCCGAGAGATTTATATTAGGAAATGAGACACAAAGTAGTATGAGTTTTCCTATTTGGGGAGAAAAATAACTGATGATGGTCAATGTACACAGGATATAAAATGTAGGGTGGCAATGGCAAGTAAAGCTTTTCTCGAGAAGACAAATTTGTTAACATCAAGTATAGATTTAAGTGTTGGGAAGTCTTTTCTGTAAGTATTTGTTTGGAGTGTAGTCTTGTACGGAAGTGGACAAAATGGATGACAAACAGTTTAAACAAAAAGAGAATAGAAGCAAACATCAAACAATGGAAAATCCAGGATGGAATGTAACAATACCAGAGAAGGAAAGTCGCTACTCATGATACAGCAGTGATGCTGAGTCATGATAGGCACAATAAAAAGATTCACACAATTAAGGCTTACGGCCATTAAGGCCTTTGTCAGCAGTAGACACTCACTTGCACGAAGTCTCAGAGAGCTGGCAGTGTGGTCAGAGAGAGAGAGAGAGAGAGAGAGAGAGAGAGAGAGAGAGAGAGAGAGAGAGAGAGAGAGTGTGTGTGTGTGTGTGTGTGTGTGTGTGTGTGTGTGTGTGTGTGTGTGTGTCTCTCTCAATGGATCCCCCATTTAGTATAGGAGGGCTGTGTGGAGGGTAAAAGTCAAAGAGAGAGACCAAGAGATGAATACACTATGCAGATTCAGAAAGATGTAGAGTGCAGTACGTACTTTGGAATGAAGAAGCTTGCAGAGGATAGGGTAGTATGGAGAGATGCACGAAACCAGTCTCTGAACTGACGACGACAACAACAACAACAGCCTAGGAAGGTTGGAGACTTTAAAAAGGAAAAATTGATAGGTTGTATTCAGTTGTAGTAAGAGCTGAAGTGCAGTGGCAGAAAGGACAAGACTTCCTGTCAGGTCAGTACAGGATTATCTACAAAAAATCAAATAGGAGTCATGCAGGGAGAGCCCTAGTAATTAGCAAGAAAATAGAAACATGAGTAAGCTATTATCAACAGCAATGTAAATGAATTACCATAGCTGAAACAGGCATGAAGGAAATACAACAGTGGTAGAAATTTGTATGGCAACCAGACCAGCAGAAGAATGGAATAGGAAAAAGTTTGATGAGTAATTATTCAATAGCTAAGGAAGAAGAAAGCCAATTCTAGAAGGTAATGAAATTCAATAGTAGGAACAAGATGCACAATAGTTAAAGAGAAGATCCAATGGCATAAATGACTGAAAGAGGGATGCTGCCTGGTAGAATTTTGCACATTTCATGAATTAGTCACTGCAAACACTTGTTTGAAGTATCATGAAAGAAGCTTGTGTATGTGGAATAACATGGAGAAACCAAAAGGTTTCAAGCAGATTATGAAATGTCAAAAACGAAGGTTTCAAAACAGGATTGTAAACTACAAAACATTTCCAGTGATAGATGTGGACTCTGGCTAAAGCTGTTTTTATTAACTGCAGAGTAATGTTGTTGAAATGGTAAAAGTAGAATTTAAGTACATGGGATTTGGGTAAGTTGAATGAACCAAAAATCATTGATAGTTTGAAAATGAGCATTAGGCAACAAGTGATAAATAGAGGGTAATTATACACTGGGTGATGAATAGGCAGCTTTGAGATGGAACAGTGAAGGCAGGAGGAAATGTAGATAAAAAGTAAGGCCTAGTATGAATACCTTAACAACTCATGAGATGCTGAATTTAACTGATGAGAAGAGAAAATACAAACATGTGGCTATTAAAACAGACAAAAGGGAATACAGACATTACTGGAATGATGTTAACAGAACATGCAATATGGCTAAACAAGAATGGTTGTAAGACAAAGGGGAACAAACTTGCTCCAGAGAGGGAAAAGGAAGTAGTTGTAGAAAAGACTGGAGATATTATGATATGGCCAGAATTTGATACAACACTGAAAGAGCAAAGTCTTAACAAGGCCATTGCAGTTTATGACATTCCCTCAGAATTATTGGGATACTTGGAAAAGCCATCCATGACAAAATTATTCCACTTTTGTGCAAGATACGAGATAGCCGACAAAGTTATACATCAACCAGAATGCAATAATTCAAATTCGAAGAAAGGCAGGTGCTAACAGGTGTAAATACTATCGGACCAGACCATCAGATCAATATATCATGCTTGCAAGAATGGAAAAGCTTTTAGAGGGTTAACCTTACATAAGATCACTTTGGGTACCAGGAACATGTAACAAGGCAATACTGATACTATGGCGTACCTTAGATGAGTTAAAGAAAGACAAAATTGTGTTTACAGATTTTGCAGATTTACTGAAATTCTTTTGAGAATGTGGAGTCGACTGCACTCTTTGGAATTTGGACAGCAGCAGAATAAATAGACAGGAAGCCCAAGTTTGTTTGCAACTTTCACAGAAACCAGACTCCAGTTGTAAGAGCTGAAAGACATGAAAGGGAAGCATTGAGTAGGAAATGAGACAGGCTTGTAGCCTACATCTGATATGCACTCTGTACAAGGAAGACATGAAGGAAATCTGGAAGGTAAAGGAAACTGTGTGTTTACCAATGACAATGTAATTCTATCAACAAAACCAGCATCTTGAAATTGTCAATGAAGGGATGTGTGGGAGGTAAAAGCTGGAAGAGTAAAATTGTATAGTATTACTGGAAGAGATTGTACGACAAACATCAATAAAAGCAATAGAATCTAGCTGAAATAGATCAGTCAATGTTGAGTTTCAACTAGAAAATGAGACACCAAAAGTAGCAGACAACTTTTGCTATTTGGGCACCAAAGTAACTGACAATGGCTGAAGTAAGAAAGAAATATAGTGAAGACTAGGAATATCAAGGGACATGTGCCTAAGAAAGAGGACTTCACATCTAATATAAATTTAAGTGTTAGTAAGAATTTTCTGAAGATATTTGCAGTGCAGCCCTGTATGGAAGTCATAAATGATAGGCAATTCAGACAAGATGAGAATGGAAGCATCTCAAATGTGCTACAGAAGAATGCTGAAGATTTGATGGGTAGATGAAACAAATGAGGGAGGAACATAGGGACCAATTTCACTAACACAAGGGACCTGTTAATAGCACAAATTCTGAGGCATCTAGGGATAGTCAATTTGGTAATGGAGGGATATGTGAGGGTAAAAAGTGTAGAGGGAGACTGGCATGAAGACAAGAAGCAAGTTCGAATGGATGCAGTCATCAGAGATTAAGAGGTTTGCAGAGAGTAGACTAACGTGGAGAAGTGCATCAAGTCAATCTATATTATATTCACCAAAACTGAGCCATAACACAACACTGCTTAATTTCATACAGTCACACAAATTCTAGACTTACCTGTTGGTTCACTTGCTCATCCAATTCTTCTTTTACTTTCATGGTGGATGTGTGTAACTGAATCTGTGGTGAATAGTAAAAAAAATATCTGCAAGGAGTTCTTTTAACAAGACAATTTTAGATATATTACAAAAAAGTATCACATATTGTAAGTCTATGACACTTCTAAAGAATAAATGACTCATTCTTTTCAGAGAGTGGCCTTCTCAGTGACAGTCAGTAAGGTGCATTTCAATGGTAATGATCGAAAAGTTATATGAATGATCAGTGACAACATATTTGAAAATTTATTAGCATCTTGCACTTCATTTTCCTATGTTGCTATTTTCAATCATATTTCCTACTTCCATAATCTTTATTTACTTATCATTAACTATTTTATACAAAATGCGCACCATATAAAAAAAACAGTAGTGTAATGAAATCAGTGGGTACAACTAGAATCTTTAATATTAAAATCAACAATACCCATATCATACAAGTAATTGCAACATGAATTTTCTATCAGCCAATCGCACAGTTTTATTTTGAAATATTAAAATGATGTGGATGAAGCAGGGATGGAATAATAAGTAAGATTTTTGAGGCCATTCACTTACTGAGGGTTTCCTGTTCTTGCTAGCCTATGACTTGGGATGTGGATTTTTGCATTACTTACAGTATCTTGTTTGTAAACTGCTTTCTGGGAACTCATGCTTTAACATTCTCCCTGATGCCAACAGCAGAGTCATAGAGATATCAAAAACTATTAGTATTCTAAGCCTGGTAAACAAAATACAGACGGCACTGTATGTTCCACCTAGCATATCACACGGACCTTTTTTTATGTTACTGATATCAGGGGAATTAACACATATCTGAACCAAACACTCCTCTCAGTTTACACACGAGGTAGAACAATCTTGAGGACTTTTCTTGCAGATTTGGTTGGTGTGTTTTTTCCAGTTCACTTTCCCATTAATTTGGCATGTTTACTTTCTATACTGACTTGCAGACAAATACAATGAAACAGTATTAAAAAATTGAGGTTCTGGACAAAGCCCTTCTGAAATAGAGAACACATTCACAGGACCACAACAAACACACACATGGCCACTGTCTCCAGGAACTGGGAATGACCATCTGCTTTTGGTATGAGGAACCATCTGTTAGGGTGGGTTGTGAAATATGAGGTGGTGCGGGGCAGCGAGGAGGGATAGCAGTGTCAAAGTGGGAGGAGGGGTGGAGGGAAGATAATGTGTTCTCTGTGGTAGCATGCAAGGATGTGGCAGAGACAGTATGAGTTGCTAAATGTAGTTTTGGGAAGCTGTACTGTGGGAGGGGAAGGGGAGGAGAGAAATTGAGAAAGGGAAAATAGTAATGGGAGGAAAGCGTCTGCGTCTGTGTTTGTGTGGTGAAGTGAGGTAGGGAAAAGGGATATGTGTAGAGGACATGGACTAGCATAGGCTGAGTCTAGAGGGGTTACAGGAAGTAATATGTTGTGTTAGAAGATAGAATCCAGTTGGAGCCAGCTGTGAGGCCGTCACTGAAGTGAACCACATCATGCTGGGGGCACTTTCAGCAAGTGGGTGGTCCAGCTTTCTTGGCCATACTTTGGCAGTTGTCACTCCTGCAGACAGAGCAATTTAGTTATGCCTATGTAGGATACAGCACATTTGCTGCAGGCGGGTAGTTGCCAATCACAAGGTTGCTTTGACAAGTAGCCCTGCCTTTGTGTTGGAGATGTCTGACAGGGCTGCAGGAAACATGCATGTCCTGCATGTAGCTCTGTTTCAGGGATATGAGACATGAGGCAAGAGGTTGGAAGCAGGACTGGAGTAGCGATGGGCAAGAATATTTCATCAGTCCAATTGGAGACAAAACACAACTGTGGGAAGGGTGGAGAGATTATTCCTCATTTCAAGGCATGAGAGGTAGGGTAAATCCTGGCAGAAAATGTGATTCAGTACTTCAGTCATGGGTAGTACTGACTTGCAAGGGGAGTGCTACTCTAGGAGTATGTGGGAGATGGGGGTCGACCAAAGCGTCCGATCCCACCCGTCGGCTTTGACCCGTGACTTAAGGCTATTGTGGTGTGTGACACCATGGCAGTGTGGAATTTAGTTTGTGAGAGTGGCGCATTTGTAGGTGTTTTGATGCGGTCTGTGGTGCTCTCTGGTGGTGTGTTCATGTGTTGTGTGTTAGGTGATGTTTTTGGTTTAGTTTGCATGTGTGGCGTTTTTATAGGTGGTGTATTGTTGCGGTTGGTGGTTCTCTCTGGTTGTGTGTTTATGGGTAGCGAGGCGTATGATGTTCATTTGCGTGGTAGCATTGCACATGTGTGGTATTGGTAGTGACTGTGCTTTCAGCGGAATATTTTTCAGGGAGTTTACAATTTTGGTTTTGTCATGTCAATATTACTTTTTTTTATTGGTGTGTGTGAATTTTGGTAAACTGCTTTTTTTATGTCTTTGATAGGTATGGATATGACTGGCAGGGTCAACAGTTTTCAGTTGTCGGCAATGATGGGGGACAGTGCGTTGTCTCTAATAAAATTTCTTCAACTATTTGGATTTTTGGATGAAGTCTTTAAGTGTTCAGTGTGTTGTGAAGAAACTCGGCTTACTAAACTTCTGGCATCTCTGATCAGGGATGGCTATATGTGGAGGTGTCTTAAGTATAAGAGGTGAAGGGAAATGTTCGATTCCAATTCGTGGGACTGCAGCTGCTGTTGAGCTATGTAGATCAAGCGAAGTGTCCGATTCCACTGTATATTGTGTTTAGTGGAATTTGAATAGTTTTGTGCCGTCTTTTTTTTGTCGTTTTGTGTGGTTTAGTATGGTGGTGTGTGTCTAAATTTGTTTGTATTTACTTTCTCCCCACCCAAAAACCCCCAATTTCCCACACTTGGCCTGTTAGTTTCCTTAAGTTTTTGTGGGACGTGTGTGTTGGTTTTTAATTGTATTTTCGTGTTAGTGGTCATGTTTATGTAATGACATCATAGGCGCCATATTGGAGTCTTAGTGTAGGGTCGTTTCCGCCATATTTGTGACGGCATGGGTCAAAGCAGATGGGTGGAATCAGACGCTTCTGTATTTGTGACTGACAAGACAAGGCATGGGATTCCGTTTCTGGGAGAAGGCTGTAAAGGAAATTTTAGGCTGTGCATGCCTCAGTGTGACCCTTAGCATTTCCTTCAAACCACATTGTTTCCCAATATTCTTAGCTGGTGGAGTCTCCTTACATTTCCTTTCCCTGTAACACACTGCATCAGAAAAAAGTCTACCTTGCACACCTACAAATTCTTTCATCACCACCACTAATGGTAGCAACTGCAGTAGTAAAAGTACTGCCAGTATTAACTTTTAGTTCATAGTATTATTCACTGACACTGTTACTTCAGACACTCAAATCATTGTAATACTATTTTCCATATTAAAACTTAGTTTCAGAAAAATATGCTATAAAAAGGGAAACCATGGCCCAATTTAATAGAGGGTCTGATGGACTTAATCAGATCAGGTTCAATAAACAAACCAATAAGATCACAAAAATGTCATCAACCAAACTTGATCTGGTGAACTGTTTGTGATTCTGGGTGGTTAGTAAGGAATCCTCGAGGTGGGCTATGAATAAATTTGCAGAACATGGTGACATACAGTTGGCCTTTGATGTACTGCAGATTTGTTTGTAGGCCATCCCTTCAATAGAGAAGTAATTGTGTGTGAGAATGTAGTTGGACATGACGACCAGGAATGGGCTGTAGGTTAGGAGACAGACACTGGGGAAGGTACTGTTCAGTGACAAAGTCATGTGTGTTGGGGGATGTGATCATAGAGGGTGATAGCACTTTCCTAAATTGTACAAAATGGAAACTCTTCCTACAACGTATCACACACCTACCCCACAACTCCCCCCACCCCCCATACAGCCTCCCTACACTGCACCTAGAAGCCCTATTCTGTCACCCTATGTCCTTGACCAATCCCACAGGCAGCACAGTATCACCTCCACCCCTACCCTGCTATCCCTCACTTCCCACCCCACAGCACCTCTTTACGCCACCAGTCACGCCAACAGATTTCTGCTTGCATTAGATGTATTCATGCTCTAGTGTTGTTCTGTACTTCATATGAATGACTTTGTCCAAAAGCTTAAATATTTAGCAGTCAATTGATTCTACCTACCTGCAACCAAAGGCCTCCTCAATGTGTTGAGTACAAATGTACCCTTTGTATACCATTATTCTATCCTGACATTTTCTGTGTTTGATTTTACTTTCTCTATTCTTTGGAAAATGTAACTGAGCACCTGAGTTGTCGGCAACTGAGTTTTGCTTTTCACTGTTGGACCAGTTCAGATACAACCTCACATGAAAAGCTGGAACAGCAACTGCTCAATCACACAGCTTTGAGCTAATGGAAAAACAGATACATTTACAATACAGATGTAACACGATATGAAAGTGCATTGTAGTCGTCACTTCTGTAGTTGTTCCAAAAAGAAGTGATAAGACGACGAACACCAAAGGCATGTGTGCTAAATCTACGATGACCTACCTTTACCAACTGCTTACATTTTGAGATCAATGCTAGACCTACAGTACCACTAGAAGAATGAACATCCTGAATATGAGCAAGACACTACACACACCAAGTTCATAGAAAGAAAGGTAAGTGAGACATTGAAAGTACAAAGGTTTCCTTCCTTCGGGAGGGGGAGGGGGGGGGGGAGGAAGGTCCTACTTGACCCAGACTTTGGCAGTTGACACTAACAAAAACCTGTCAAGGCTACTTTCATAACGTGACATTGTCTAGCATGGGTATACATTTGTGTTTTCACTGCTTGTAGATAAACTTTCAAGATGAATGATTCAGAGCAAAGACATCTTTGCAGGGTCACAAGTGTTTTGATCTAGCTACAAAAACAAATTAATTACAGCACTTTGATGAAGAAAGAAATGAACAATATATTTTCAAAACAAGTTCCATGAGGAGAGAATTATCCGTAGAATGTTGATGGCCACACACTGGCAACTTCAAATCCTGCTGTTCTCAGAAATACTGAATCAAGAAGTGAGCTTTAACAGTAGCTTTAGCATGTTTAAATTTGCCAGAAGCTGACAGTGACATTCTGCTATAATTACTTCTTTTAAGAGCACCAAATCCGTAGGCATATATTGTGTGTTACAGAAGTGTCATATTTGAGCCCACACAGTTTAACACTGATTATACTAACATTTAAGTAATTTATGAGTTACCAAATATTTAGAGTGGTAATGTGAAAATCTACTGGTTAAAGAGCATTGCAAACATTCCACAGTTAAAACTGTAACACTCCTTGGGTCGACAGAAGCGTCCGATCCCACGCGTCGGCTTTGACCCGTGACGTAAGGGTGTTTTGTGTGACGTCATGATGGCGCGGAGTTCGGTTTGAGTGTGGCTGTCTCCAGTTCTGTTTTATCTTATTTTATTTACTTCTCTGATCTGTTCGTTCTATCTCTTGAGATTTTTTTTAAATTTAAAAACACTTATTACTTATTTTAATTATCTGTTTCCTCCAATTTCTGTTTCAGTTTATTATATTTATCTTTCTGATCTGTTCGTTCTATTTCGTGAGATTTAAAAAAAAAGACAAAAAACGCTAATCAGCTACTGAAACATCTTTATCTTCTATGGGTTGCAGGGTGGGTATTAATGCATGGCTGTCTTCACTTACACGTTGTAGCTACGCAAGGCGTCTAAATTTGTTTATATTTAGTTTGCCCCCCACCCAAAACACCCCATTTCCCGCGCTTGTCACGTTAGTGTCATTAGGCTTCTTGTGGAGAGTGTGTGTGTGTTTTGTTTCCGCCATATTTGTGACGTCATGGGTCAAAGCAGGCGGGCGGGATCGGACGCTTCTGTATTTCCCACTCCTTTACTCTTAGTATCAGCATTACCACCACTTCCTTTTTAGGGTTGCAAATTACACTACCAACTGCTCATTCACTTAATAGTATTTAAGCTCCTCAAAGGATTTCAACAACAGCTCTTTGTCACCTACCACTTCCCCATATTTAATAGATTCTAAATACCTAACCCCAAATCAAAAACTGATCAAGAACAGTAATATTGCTAATAAGAACATTGAGTGCATAAAACCAATTAGATGAGCAATAGCAAAAATAATACACCAGGAAAACAATATTGTAGGTCATGAGTTTAGATTTCTCCATCAGGCACCATGACAAATCGACTGCCATATATTGTCTTTGCAATAAATCCACACACACACACACACACACACACACACACACACACACACACACACACACACACACACACACACACACACACACACATATATATATATATATATATATATATATATATATATATATATATATTCCTCTTGTCTGTGAAAGCAACTATGGTTAACTTAAAAACTGACCACAAATAGAGCATCTGATCAATTCATCCAGCAAGCCATACAACTGATCTACAGAAGCAGCTGAATCATCTGCACTCTAGCAAGTAAAGTCCTACTCATATATTACTTTATCATATCCATTAATAATACCACTTTCTAAGAAAGGAACAAATCTAGACATTAACAACACACCAAACTAAATCACAAAGTAGAAAATTAATTTGTAACAAGTGATTGCAAACACCACAATAGTTCAAGAACATGTGACAATTTCCTAGTAGACAACAAACCTGTAATCTAACTACTGGCATGCCAACATCACACCAACAATAAGCTACAGAAATTTTAAAACAAATTAAATATTGGAGAGCAGCATTATATACTACAAGATACCAATCCATTGCAAATATGTTGCACAGCCAAGAGTCACAACTTCATTTGGTCAAGAATCAAAACCAACAGCCAGTACCAAATATTTCATCTGACAAACAACAGGGAAGGTAATCTGCTTGTTTACACACCACATTGCACAGAGAAATTAATAAAACAATGGTAAAAAAATACAAGAAGCTATTTACCAAGGAGCCTGGTTCAGCATATACTTCATTCTTCTCTTTTTTCAGCCAACTAGTTCCCTTTGAGTCCATGAGTGCTCTCCTAATCCACTGAAAAACAAGAAAGCAAAAGTGATATTGTTTAAATTGTTACTATTCAACATAGTGCATTGGCAGCATTTTCTGGCTGCAGCAAACGAGTCAATGCATATTAAAATTTTAAAACTGGCTGAGGAACAAAGAACCTGATAAAAAGAACTGATTTACAACTTGCTGGTTATAAGGACTCTCAAGCCTCACTGTCATTAATGGAAAACACAACTCAATTTGACAGAAAACAAAAACCACACACAATGGAAACAAATGACTTACAGTTACTGCTGTTACTTAGTAGCATTTGCTTGTGGTATACAATCCCATTCTGAATATGGTAGCTGACATATCTTGCTTTTTCCACATAAATTTCTAAGTGTCATGTGAAGCAACTAAGATAAAGTGAATTTACCAGACAAATCTATTTACTGTAGACAATTTTACATATGAAGAATAAAAGATTAAAATGAGTCTCGAGGTATATCTAAGCCTGTCAATGTATCATGCAAATTCCTTAATATATAAAATAATGTAAGAGGTTTATAATTATGTTCTTAGCAACGTATGCAAGGACAGAAAAGAATTATTTCTCAATCATACTGGCTGCACTTTCAATCAATCTATAAACCCATATTTGTTCATGGTATTCAGAAAGGCAGAACATGAAAATCCACCCATACAGACAGAACTTTCTTCTTTTTCAGTCAGTTTAGTATGTATTTTTAACAACTAAACTTACAGTCATCTATATTCAACGTTATCAACTCAATATAGAGCAATGCTGCAATCTTTACCCAGTCACTAAAAAACACACTGCTGCCTGCACGTTGCATGGAAAAATAAATGATTCTTGACTGTCAAGATTTAACACCGATTACATTCCTGTAACAAGACTTAGTGAAATTACTTTCTCATAAGCGTACCCATGACAATGTTCTGTGGTTTTGGGATGCTTTCGTCGGTGGCAATTACACATACCCATTAGGCCTTACAGAGTCAATTACATTTACCATATCCTTCCATAGACAAACGTGCACATTACTACAAACAGCAGTTAACACTATTTACTAAACTATGAAGCACATAGGCACATTGATAATCCATGGAAAACGCAACACAATGAATTCCCTCTACAGCATTCCCTTTCATACCAACATAATCAATCCCTGATACTCTGTATTAACGTGTGCTAACGAATCTGATGTATCGGCAGTACAACTGTTTGCGCTACAACCCTGGCGAACTACAGATCAGATTACAGTGAACTCTTACCGTCCCTATTCCTTCCTTCACAAATATTGTTACCGAACTTCGCATGCACAAGTAAATATAACAATATCAATGCAGCGGACGTGTGAACTTCGTGAGGGCCTAGTATTTCACATTGACCTTCACTTTCTCCAACCACCACATATAGACACTTTGCCGGTAATTACAGACAACACATCAAAATTTCTGGTGGTTCTTTTGCTAAATCACGGGAAACATTTAGCAATTTCATCGGACAGAACGAAAACAGCAAGCATATTACATACCCACACGTCGATCTGGTATTTTTCGTAATTGCCGAACAGCACAGGTACATAATGTGCGCTAATATGTTTGTCTAAACACTAGTCACCTCCTGCTCGCAATGCGGAAACATAAGCTCACTGCAAATAACAAGTATTTGGTTCTGATACACATAACCTGAAATAATTACTTACGAAATTCTAAGGCTATCTCAAACCATAACCAGAGGCGCCAAAGATGATACAAGAATTAAATGTGGAACAAACTTATCGTTCAAATGTGCCCAATAAATGAAATTAAACCGATGTAATAACTGTACGAACAGTTACTATAGCATCATTACAATGCATTGGCAAACTACTTCATTTGAGGCAGTTAGCTGTAATGACAATTAAGTATTGACTTAGTACCACACTCAATATGCGTCTTTCCGTGATTTCCTGTCTCCACCATCAAATCACTTATATATTACACAGAAAACGCAACATAATACCGTACAACCGCATGACACGAACTACTAAACCCTACAGTAGACTTGGCCACTGTTTCTATGTTTCGATACAGTGTATCGATACGTGGAACTGTTTCAGTGTTTCGGAACGGCTGTGGTTCAATGTTTCGAAACAGTGGTGTTTCATTCCGCCCCTGTCTCGGACAACCGGACCAGATTCGATCTCGAGCCAGACACAGAAACTGTATCGTTGTTTCAAAATAAAGCTATTTCAGTCCACCTGTGCTTGGAACGGACTAATTGTATCGAAACAGTGATGTTTCATTCAGCTCTGTGTCGGACGAGATTCGGGCTCGGCACAGGTACTGAAATACAACATATCACTTCATGAAACACTTTCAAGAGTGTCTAAATCTTTTTCACAAGCAATAGCATGAACCTTAAGATATCCGAAAATAAAGCTTCGTTTCTAGCTGACTGTCCTATTCCGAAATGGCGTAACTCTGCTTTATAAACACTAACCAAACAATAAAACAACGCATACTATTCACATTCAAAATAATAAATATGTGAAAATCATTCAGTTAAAGTACACTTTTTTTATAACATACACTTCTCTGTTCATGTACAGTAATCATATTAAGAAACGCAAGTAAGTCTACAACATTTTGAATAAAAAAGGCGTAGAGTGACAGTTATTAGACATACACATAAATTTGATGTAGGTATAATTGCAAGCAATCTGTTTGACATATCACTTATAGTGTAATGGTGAACGGGAAGGGCTGGGAAGCATGGTGAATTTATAGTGACGGTTCGAAACACCTTGAAAAACAAAATTTTTTCTGTTATATTTTGTTATTTATTCGAATTATTTGGCGTTATTTGTGAGTCTATAGTCACTGTGCCTATTGTCCACAATGATTCCCTTTGTGTGCATGGACATTAGCAGGATGGGTATATTACCCATACTAACGGAATATGGAAATCCCAGTAGCATATCCGTTGTTTCTGCAGTTTGCTCCCATCTCCAGATCCGTTCGTGGTGGTTCTTCTGTCTTCAGCTACGGCTGTCCTCAGCCAATTGAAAAGTATGAAAGTCACACCACTCGAAAGCAGCGCATTTGCTGCAGGAAATACGAAACTGCCAAGACGCCTAAGTGATAGTTTCATACTTTCTGTGATATGATTAGTGCTCTCGCACCTCATTTGTGTTTATATGGACATACTTATACAGTAGACATTCAAGATGATAAAATGTGTAGGTTTATTAGATTACAAAACACAAACTGTTCCACTGTTTCGAAACAGCGTATCGAAACACTACATTGTACTGTTTCATTTGTTTCGAAACAGTTACGTGTTTCAGTTTGCCCATCTCTACCCTACAGCCATCTACTGCTGTGGTCAAAGTCAATAAATGCGGAAGAAAGAACCTACCACAGAGGTCGTTCTAACATTCTTGGAATCAGAGCTGCATATCTGCTAGGAAAAAAATTAAAGTCGTTTGTTGGTTAATTTGGGGGAGGAGACCAAACAGTGAGGTCATCGGTCCCGTTGCCTTCTCTGAAAACTAACTAGAACAGACAGTTAGGAACCTCACTCATGATGAAAATATATTGTTTCTAATGGCAACAAAGAGACCTGACCTCTTTGAGGATGTCCACATCAGTGAACTTGATATGGTTGTGGCAGCAAATGACTAACAAAGTACAAAGAATAACTGAAACGTGTGTGTGTGTGTGTGGGGGGGTGTATTTAGTAAAGTAGATAAAAAATTAGTAGTGTCGTATCTCAATGAGGAACTGAAAGTTTAAGCACAGGGCAGCAGTATGTAGAGGAATGCTGGCTCAAGTTTAAAAGAATAGTTGAGCATGCACTGGACAGATATGTACCCAGTAGAACTGTTCATAATGGGAGGCAATCTCTACAGTATACAGTTACTGTAAAGAAACAGCTAAAGAAATAGAGTACTGTGTCATAGATGTAAAACAAAGCATAGAGCTGTAGCTAGAGAATTGCTGAATAAAACGCATTTGTCTGTCAAGAGATCAATGTGTGAGGCTTTCAATGACTGCCGCAGCAGAATATTGTCAAATGTTCTGACAGCTGGCCACGTCGAATATCGATGCCGTGACTCTGACGTGGAGCTATGAAGGAATAAACATAGATAAACCGAGACCAGGCAGACCTCACGTACTGATGGGCAGGAATTGCCGGGCATTGTTGTCAAATGATATTTCACAAACCCCAAAGCAATTCTGGTTGTATGTAAAGGCTGTTAGTGGCACAAAAGTTACTGTCCAGTCCCTAGCGAAGGAAACAGGAACTGAAACTGAGTGTAGCGAAGCAAAATCTAAAATGCTTAACTCTGTTTTCAGATTTTCCATTTCAAATAAAAACCCAGGAGAAATGTCCCAATTTAGTCCTCATAACACTGGAAAGATGTGGGAAGTAAATACTAGTGTCAGTGGTGCTGATAAACCACTGAAATCGTAATACTTGAGTAAAGATCGAGGGCCCAATGGAATCCCTGTCAGATTCTACACCGAATTTACAGCTGAGTTAGCCCCACTTCTAACTAAAATCTTTCACAGATGCCTCAAACAAAACAAGGTGCTTAGCAGTTTGAAGAAAGCACAGGTCACGTCCATCTATAAGATGGTAGTAGAAGTAATCCACAAAGTTACAGTCCAGCATCCTTGACATCCATTTGTTTTAGGATCTTAGAACATACTCTGAGCCCAAACATGATGAGATATCTCGAACAGAATTACCTGCTCCATGCCAGCCAGCAAGGACTCCGAAAATATCAGTCATGTGAAACCCAACTCATTCTTTTCTCACAGGACATACTAAAATCTTTGGATCAAGGCAGTCAGGTAGATGCAGTATTTATTGATTTTCGAAAAGCATCTGATTCAGTTCCACACCTGTGCTTGTTATCAAAAGTACATTCATATGGAGTATTAATTAAACTTTGCGACTGGATTGAGGAATTTTGTTAGGGAGGATGCAGCATGTTATTTTGGATGGAGAGTCGTCGTTACATGTAGTAATAACTTCAGATGTGCCCCAGGGAAGTGTGTTAGGCTCTTGCTGTTCATAGCGTATATTAATGTCCTTGCATACAATATTAACAGTAACTTCAGACTTTTTGCAGATGATGCAGTCATCCATAATGAAGTACTGTCTGAAAGAAGCTGTGTAAATTTTCAACCAGATCGTGATAAAATTTCAAAGGCATGTAATAATTGACAACTTGCTTTAAATGATCAGAAACATAACACTGTGTACATCAACACGAAAAAGTGTAGTATCCTATGACTATAATACCAATGAGGCGAGCTATACAAATACCTGGGTATAACCCTTTGTAGGGATATGAGGTGGCTCAGTCGGTGCAAAAGCAGAGGGTAGACTCCAGTTTATTGGTAGAATACTGGGGAAGTGCAATCAGTCTACAAAGGAAATTGCTTACAAATTAGTCATGTGATTGGTTCTAGCATATTGTTCAAGTGTGTGTGACCTGTCCCAGAAAGGGCTAACAGGGGATATTGAAAGCATACAGAGAAGGGCAGCACAAATGGACACAGGTTTGTTTGAGCTTTGTGAAAGTGTCACAAAGATGCTGAAGAAGCTGAACTGCAGAATTTGAAGACAGACATAAACTATCCTAAGAAAGATTACTAACAAAGTATCAAGAACCGACTTTGAATGATGACTATGCGAATATATTATAACCCCTTATGTATCAATAACATAGGTATAGTGAGGGAAAGATTAGAATAATTCCAGCACATGCAGAGGCGTTCAAACAGTCATGCTTCCCATGTTCCAAGGGAATGAAATGGGAAGAAACACTAATAACTGGTATTTGGACATACCCTGTGCCATTGACTTCAGGCTGGCCTACAGAGCATAGATGTTGATGTAGGTACACGGGAAATTGTCTACAGTTGTCATTTATTTGTGCCGAAAGCCAAAATAAGAATTAATCACTATGTCTAATCAATTAACATAACAAATTGTTAAAATCTTCGAAGAGCGGCGTGTGTACAGATTTATCTGGCACCTAAAAAGATTGTTTGCTGAAAATGTTTGGCACTACATGAAAAAATTGTACTCTAGAAACCTGTTATTTTATTTTATGTGTCTACAAAAGCTGCTCACGGAAATTGACAATGGCTGGGAGAGTGGTGTACTCACCATGTGCCCCTCCATATCCCCATCTGATGATGCCTAAAGATTGAGGATGACATGGCGGCCAGTCAGTACAATTGAACCTTCAAGGCCTGTTTGGATGGTGTTTGCTTGATTTTTTTTGTTAGAAAAACGATCTGTATTTTCTTTAAAATATGTTGTGATAATCTGAGAAAGTTGGGTAAAAATACTGTTATTACTCTGCTTAACCAGTGAGACAACAAGAAGATATATAAAGTGTGGTATCATTCTGTAGGTTGTGTACAAGGTGAGTACCAAGCAGTTCTTACAACATGATATGTATATTTTTAAATAAATTATTTCAGTAGGAGCATATATCAACTTCCTACTTTCGAAGTTGTTCATAGCTTAAGTTTTTTCAGATTTCAGATATGAGTAAAAATGGTTAATCTATGTGGTGGAAATGTATCATATCTGTGCTATCAGGCACATGGGTAGGTTCTGGTTGTGTGTAAGCATGTGTCATTGTGTAATTAGTGGAAGGGGATTTGTAGTTTCACTGCAGCTCACTGAATTCTACAAATGTGGAACGTCAACACAATATTGGCTAATGTATTCAGATCATAGTACTGGTGACATACATTTGAGCATCTATCCAGTGAATTTCAGAAAGGAAGTAAAGAAGGTTACTGTTGGCAATATACTTCCAACTTGACTCTAGCTTTTAATACAGGAACATGGATATTCAATGTTCAATTATATTATATTGCACTTGAACAAAGCATAACTACAAAATGTATTATAGAGTAACATTATTGTTTTGTCATTTTTAACTGACATTGGGTGCAAGGATGAAAAAATATTAGCTCTCAATTGTGTCTTCTGGTCATAGTACACAACATGGAACAGAACATGCCAGAATTTAAAAATTTGTATTTGGGGACATAATATAAATATTGGAGAGATGACAGGTAAATGCCACATGTCAGATATCGAAGTGTCATTTGCAGTTTCACTTGAACTTCTAATGCATCTTTAATATGAGTATCGGATTTTTAAATGGTGTCCAATATGCAGCTCTACAACTATGCAACATTTGTTCTTGTTATTCGAAAGTGGTCCACAGATAGAAATTTTATTATGATTGCTACGTCTGTAAACATCATCCAGCATCTCATGTAAGTACCCCAAAAATGTATTTTTGAGGATGCTGTAGAGGCACTATAACGCTGACATGCCAGTATCTATCACCTGCAGTTTCAGGCAAACTGGGTTTGCATCCAAAATTTGTGTTCCTCATCTTTAAATGGAGCTTGATACATGATTCAAGAAGTACTCTAAATTTGTTTTTGTAATTCAGAAATGTTTTATAAAACAATTTTCAGGTTTGAATGGTAATTCTTTTAAAGGTAAATGTGTGATTTCCATTTTATTCCTGCCTGAAATCCGTTTTGGTATCCTTTGCATTTTCTTTCATATGTAATTAATTATTCGAATGCCACGCTCTATACTACTACGTAACACCTGCCTCAATAATTTCAGTTGACACAGACGCCATATAGAAAACTGTGTAACTATGCAGAAATAGCAGCACCCCGATTACTGTGGCATCACTCAATTGAAGCCACTTTTAGTTATGTCATAAAAGATAAAGTCGTTTTAACTATTTGGCACCACGTTCATTCACCCACACTAATTAGTGTCAGAAGTAAATCGAGCAATTGCCATTGTGGTTTCAGTGCTTCTGAAGCTAGTATACAGTATTGGTAGCTTTGATATTTATACCTGTATATTAGGATAATATGCAGATTCAGTTTTAGACTATATCAAAGATCTCTACAAAAAGTGTCGGTTTTAGTACTGTTTGTTGTGCTACAGCCACAGGAAGTGGTGTGTCTGCCAGTCCAACTGGCACCCATACAGACTTATTTCTAAAAATTATGTTGCAACTGTATGGTTGTAAATAAGTTATGTTATAGCCTACTAAAAGAAATTATTAGTTAATTTTGTGTGCATGTTGAAAAATATCCTATATATTCTTTGAAATGCAGAGAGACAGTTGTGAAAGTCTGATCACAACAATAATGTTACCGTATTTAAGCCAAAAAAAGAAAAAGATGAGGAGCATGATTTCATTATTGGTAAGCACCAAGTAACTTTGACAACATCATGTGTGTTTTTATTCCAAACAGCATGTGCCCTGACTGTGACTATATGATGTGTATATTAACATGAATATAATATTAAATTTCTACATTTAGGGTTGCTAGCAAAGAAACGTTTGGCCACTGCAGTTGTGGGCACATCATTGTTAATTTATGTTGTTTATGCTGTCCCATTATATGATGCACAGTTAAGATTTCTGTCTGAGTAAGCAAGTATTAATGGATAGTTAATGGAAGGTGATTTGTAGTTTCACATTAGCTCACTCATTTCTACAAATGGTGAAACTAAATACAGTATTGGCAGTATATTCGGATTTTAGGGTTGGCAGCTTCAATGCTCTCAATCCTTCCCACTCCAATGGCCAGTGGCGATCGATATTCCAAATATTGCTTTTCGTAGCTCTTACATGCCCCATTCTCGAACCTGACTGCTTCCCATTTAGGGAAGTCTGTGTTAACTCAGTGTCGAACTATAGCCATAATGTTGAGAGAAAAGTTGTTATTACAAAGTTCAAGTAAGTTGGTGTGAAATGGCTAATTCTTCATATACATTCCTTTCTGAGGTAGACAGTGTAGAGGTTGTACAGAAATCTTAAAGTGAAAACTAGAACAACAACGATTTCCATGACAATAGTCTTTATAATGACAGTGATTCATTTGTAAACAATTCGAGTAAAATGATAGCGGAAACAGACCACCCTGAAGAGATACAAAAAATATCAAACAATGAAAAGTTTTGGTTTGTAATGGTTATATAAATATGCTTGCATGGAAGTGCAGTTCTTGTTTTAATGTATATCCTAATTGTTGGTCAGTGATCTTATTGTTTCCACAAAGAGGCTTGTGCAATTCCCTGTGGTACGCTCGCCACCAGGTGGTGGCCATTTAAATATTAGTGTACACAGATGCACTATGTCACCATTACAGAGTACAAAGCGATAGACACTGACCTAGTGGATTTGAGGAAGGAAGTAAGGAGGTTACTGGTGACAGTATAACTTCAGATTAAGTATACTCTTTAATATAGGAAATGAACGAGATTACAGAGATTAAGTGTAGTTTTTAACAATGCAAATGAATTGTATTAGAGTGTCTTTAAGTGCACTTGCACGAAGCATAATTCCATATTCGTTATAGAGTAACTTCAATATTTGCTCTTATTTAACTGATGTGGGGTGCAGGAGTGACTTGCAACCAAAGTGACGCCACAGCAAGTGGCATAACAGAAACAGTTTCATCAGTTGGTAATTATTGTTATTCTTGGATTGATTTAATTTTGCTTCAGGAAGCGATTAATAGCAGTCAAAATACAATTACTTCATGTAAACCTTTTGTTAATAATTGTTACAAGTAATGTAGTATTTATATTGAAAAGTCACATGGAACTCCGATCCTCAGGAAAAAAACAAGAAGACAAATGAAGCTTAAATGTCCTCTTTAAAAAAGTGCTAACAATGACAGAAAACATTATAATGTTGTAAGAAAATAATTGTGTTAAAGAAATGTGCAAAGTGCATTAGACGAATATTTAACTATTTTCACATTTTTACTAAAAATTATTTTAGAAATAAAGTCGAGAAAAGAATCCAGAAGGTAAAGTCACACTCAGTTTGTGCTTTGTTCCTCTCTGAGTCTGTGTGTTTTGTTAACTTGAGCGTCTACTGTAAGCTTCATACTGGTAGAAGAGAGTCTATAACAAAAGTTCATCAATCACTTTTTATTCTAATTTGCTAATGTCAATTAAAAAGACTCCACTTTCAAAAGTTTCCTTATATTGGAAAGGTACTACAGCCAGTTATAGATTACTACATAAATACACATCCAGCAGCTGTACAAAATATTTGTTTTGTTTGTTCACAAAATTTGTTTTCTAATGGCACCTTTGTGATATTTCATCCCATATTTCCACCAGCCTGCTCATTATACATCTGTTCCCTAAGCTTAAACTGGCATATAACTTCTCTGATTTTTTTATAATGAGAAATGAGAATCAGCGATGTCTATGTACTTTAAAGAAATAGTCTATAGGCTACATTTCGATCCAAACAGTTTCTTATTGACTGGTTTCAAGAGCTAAGATTGTCACCTTCAGATCTTTAAAAACTTGTTCGGGTCTACATCATGTTCCATTGTGCATTCATCACTCATGTGATGTTCACATTTGAGTGGAGATCGGATTGCACATTCCACACAGGCTTGACAAAAAGTTCATTACAAATAGAATTGTCGCAAGTAAAAACATACACAGCTAAAATGCACCTTGTGAAAATTGTCTACACAGCACTCTTTTGATGCTTGTCAGTTGTTAAAATTCACAATGTATAGCAAGAGTGCACATTTATATCACTGTTTACAGTTACATAAAGAGTGAAGGACATGTTGGAACCTTTTGACTCAAAATTCATAGTGCTGTTATAGCATCTCTGGCTGCTTGTGGTAAACATGTCACAACTAGTTCACTTGGTCTCTGCCACATGCCACTCAGGGCAACACGTCTTTCTCCACAGACACACTGTAGAAAAATGAAAGAATAAAAATGTGTTAGTCTCTTCATATTAGCTCAAGCTGCTCAAAATAATTAACAGTACCCTAAGGTTGTCTAGTTCTAGAGTACATCATTTACTGGTGTCATGCTGCTCATGACTATTACTCGTGTGAAATTTTTCAGTGTCAGATATACATATCATCTGCTATGTATTTACTATCAGATAGGAATACAGAGAAATTTTTATCACTGTGTGGCATACAAGCCCAATCCATTTTTTTAAATCGGTTTTTTGTGTTCCTACATGTCAGTCCCAGGAAGAGTTCAGTGCATTTCTCATCCTTCTGAAGAACTGGAAACTGAATTTTCTGTTTTATGCCACAATGTTATGTTCTCTGTGCTTTTAAATCTGTCCAAGGCAGTTTCTATCTATATTACCAATTACATTGTCAGCGACCATATTAGTCCTTCCTTTCAACTCTTCCAAATTAAGTGGCAATGGAAGCAGGAACGTGGTGATCTTTGACTTAACCCCATAAGAAGAAATCATATGAAGCTAAGACACGTGACTGTGGGGGCCACTGGAGAAGAGGGTCACAATGGGAACCATGTGCATTTCGACACTGAGGCGGTTTGGCATTGAGATAATCATAAATGTCTGAAAGAAAGTAAGGTGGAGCATTTTGTAGTTGCAAAATGAACCCTTCACTTGCTTGCTGTACTTCTGGCATAAGCCACAGCTGCAGTGTGTGTAGGTACACGAAATCAGGCACGGTTTTCTCCAGGAAGAAAAGTAGTCTGTAAACTTTTGAAGAGGACGTGGCACAAAAGACGTTAATGTTAGGTGAACCACGAATTTTTTCTATAATCTCGTGTGTATGATTCACCTTTCGAGACACACAAAACTTGGCTTCATCACTGAAAATATACATTGTCAAAAACTGTCTTCCACTTGTTGTCACTTGAAGTCGTCGCTTGTAGCTGGTATGGTTTTAAGCCTGTATTACATGAGGTGCCTAAGATGTAGTCCTAGGCATATGCAGCAGAGCACCAAGCGTACATGTTTGGAACTGCACATTGGTTAATGCCACTTGATTACATCATGCAGACAGAGTAGTCCTGGTGTAAGTCCAGGCTTTCACACTAGATGGTAATTATGTGCAAATCTTGAAGTGGGCTGTCTGATTTCTTGTAAAGGTGTTCATTCAAATTAAATATGTCTGAGAACAAGAAGTTTCTATTTATTAATTGCTTCTATTTCTTGTTATTATTATTTATTATGTAATTGTTGTTCTCTTATGTAACTGTCATCGAACTATATTATTTCTGTTCTGAATTATCGGCTTAACTGTTTGTTTCAAGTTATGACATATGGAACAACAAGAATATGTTTGTATGAACTGCACTGTTACAGCATTATGCACATGGAGGATGCAGTTGTGTTTCGAGCTACTGGACAGGCAGTGTTGGTCACTCTTAGGAGTAGGGGAGTACAATGAAGAGCACAAACCAGATATTGTTCGGTTCAAACCAGGCTGGGTAGAAGGGAGGAAGGTGATGGCATGTATTCCATATTGATGAAGGAACTGACGCACATCTGCAGGAATTCTGGAATTTCGTGAGAATGGGGTGGCTTATTTCGACAAGCGGCTGTCGATGAAGGAAGTAATTCACTCAACTGATACAGTAATGTTAGAGACACTTTCATCTAGACGGAAGTAAGACTTAAACCAGTAAATCATTTTTTACTCATTTTGTAATCGAGCACTCTCACCTACTCTTGGCAGTTTCTGCTTCCTGGCATGTTGAAATATACCAAAAGATGAAATCAAATCAAACGTGACCTTTCAGCAATTATGGCACTACATATAGAAATCTGAAGTACAGATATAATGTTATACACTTAATTACTCAGAACTAAACGTTTGCCGACGACTTTAATATGATAGAGTGGGTTGTGATGAGCATACAGACACGATTCTTCACCAAACACATGATTTATACCGCTAAATGCTTGTTTATTTCTTTCCATTTGTAGGATACGAAACAATCAGTACAAAGACTGATTTCCTGTAACAATTTGTCTAAAAGAAAGTTTGTTGGCAAAATATCGCTTTTCTTTAATTATTACATTTATGAAAATTTAATCACTGAAAACTATGGTAAATTTACACTATGGACACCTGAAGTTTAAGTGCGTTTAAAATAAGTGGCGACTCTCGACACTTCACTACAGAGCGAATGGAGGGAAGTGCAGTCTACCAGTGTGTGTTGGGTGGGTGAGCAGGTGACCACAGTGTAATGCCAGTACAGACCTACTCAGCGCAGAACCAGTCAGGCTCGCTTAACTGCCGCTCAAGCCGGCCAATCTGCGATCTTTCTGAAACGATTTTAAAGAAACTATTCGGTAGTAAATGCTCATTCTCGCGCATCTCATAGCTTAATTCGCCAGCTTCATGATGAACCATCTAGCATTTCGTTAATGGTTATATTTATTGTGATATTTCGCTAGTAGGTAAACTATTCAAGAAATTCTTAGTTTGCAGTGAAAAATAGGTACCGCTATGAATCTGTGTTTGGTTCGTGTCAGATGACATGTTGCTGTGTATTAAATGTAGATAATATATTGAGTCATTCTTTAATCTTGGAAGTATATCGCTGTCTGTTTCCAATCTCGAGATAATAGAATATATGTAAAGCGATCCATCACGAACTCGTGTGTCAGTGAAAAACTAGAACGACATATTTAAAATTTCCTCGTACGTCATTAATGGTCTGAGATATCGAAAAAGATTTTGGCAAATGATAGTACGAGAGTGTTTTGGCATATGATTAATATGTAAAATTCAATGTCTGCCTCGATATTCAAGCGACTCCAGACTTTTTGAATTAAATAATGTAATTATTGAGAACCATAGATGTCTTGTGAAATGAGAACTGCTGTAGGTTTTGTAACAGTACATGTAAAGAATTTACAAGTTTATTTCTATACTGAGACGCGGCTGTTTCACAAACTATTGACCTGACTTGCACTTAGTTGTTAGTTTAATAATCCACTTTTTCATTATTCTGCTGCAATTTCAACTGTATTAGTC
This sequence comes from Schistocerca nitens, assembly GCF_023898315.1. Taxonomy (NCBI): domain Eukaryota; kingdom Metazoa; phylum Arthropoda; class Insecta; order Orthoptera; family Acrididae; genus Schistocerca; species Schistocerca nitens. The sequence continues at coordinate 418,646 of NW_026045983.1, read as the reverse complement.
CGTAACGGGGTTTGTTTGCTTGCAAAAGCTGAGATTTCATGTTACGAAATCATATAGTTTTTCAGTTTTAGGCACTATAAATTGTTCATACTATTGAAACCAAAGGTATCTATGTTTCTTTTTACAAGCAAAGTTATTGAATAAAATGAATTTCCAGTGGGAAGACGGCTCTCTAATGAGCACATATGTGTTTCTATGTACATCTTTTCATGTTTCTTCATTCGTGTGTATTTTTATCCATTTTTATGCATCGCTTTATTGGTGATAGTGGATTGCTAAAATGAAAACCAAGAACATAGTAATGGCCAGTATGAGTTTACGTACGAGTAATACACAAGTATGTACAAATTGCAACGTAACCTTCCAGTACTGGTGGTTGAATAAGTCCACCTAAGTAGGTAGATTACCGTCGCTTTGACATGTCCTACCGCTCCTGCAAGCTACCATCTGCAGTAAATGGTTTCTTAAGTTCGTGTGGTCCACGAAATTACTGGCCCCTCCCAGTTATTGCTGGGTATTAATAATTTCTAGCGCAAGGTTTTAACGGACCGGTAGAAATTTGAACGCAACGGATAACGCATTTTTTTAACCACTACACAAGGCACCTATACAGGGCTTAATAGGCAGTATATAGCTTTTATTTGCTTTCATGACCCACAATTCGACTGTGGTACTGACTGCCACCTATTCTTTATGATGGACGGAGTAAATAATCAGTCGAGGGTAGAGATTAATTGATATTTATGCAATACCGATGGTATTTCAACAACTAGTGGTGTTTCTCTTGATATGTACATCATCAAAACCGGTCTCTAGTTAACATGCTTCAGTTTCGCCACGTAATTATGAAATGGGACAGATGAGCGCAGACCTGGCTTCAATGTAATTTTATACAACCGCACAATTATACCTAAACCCTCGGTTACTACATTCAGTTGCTACAGATTACTCAGAACAAGTTCCGCAAAGACAATACAAGCAAAACTAGGTCAGGGTGGAAGAGTATTTCGCAAATCTTTATCAAATGAGTGGGCATTAAAATCCGATACTTTTCCTAGTGGCACGTGTATTTTACCTAACGCACAACGTCGCCAACCAATCAACTCGTTACGGGGGTGCAGAAGAAACATCACTTCAATGCTGTTCAACCCACATGGACAAGTTTCAGTAGCCAACAGAAACCCAGAAAAATATGGACGCACATGATTATTCCTTCCCTATTTTACACTCGCTCACTATCGTATGATTTTTCATCGTGTACAATATATTTTCCGACTGAAACTACAATTTATGAATGCGGCGGTTGCTCCAACCGACCACGTGGGGTGAAAGCATGTTCACAGAGAAAACATATGGAAAATAAATTAAAAAAACCCAAAATATTACTGTAAATGGAAGAGCAGATTAAAATTGAATGAGTGAATTTCCGTTAACCAAGGAGCAATAACGTGACCGTGAGCTTAAGGCACACGGTGCGTTGCCTGAACAACGCACTAACGCAAGGTCTACTGAAATTCGAGTAAATTAGAAAATTCATTCTCTTATGGGGTTCGGTGGTAATTTCGCACCTGATTTCAACATCTGGACTTCATTACAGAGCAGATTTGAGACAATCTAATACCTATGTTAACATTACCAAGACGTGAGCTGCGCCTCCATGTCTGTCCGGCACCACGACCCAGGAACAAGTGCTCTTCCAACCGAATTCGCCTGACCGTTCTGCTTACAAACGTGGTGCGGGTGGCGCGCCAACCTGACAGAGCCAATACTCGCACCTACTTGTCATCTTTGCCCTGACCTGCAAACTTCGTCTCTGCTAAACTTGTTCACGCTTGTGGGGTTGGTACTACCCCACCCCAGAACGACCATTCATGCAGTGTTACAATCTGTGCCTAAAGCTTTCTGCTAGTTCACGCACTCACTCATTTATACCGTCCAGGCCGCACAAAGGAAAGGAAAATGGGAAACGTGGTACATAACAGAAAAAAATTCAGTAAATAACTCTGTTTAGTCCATTCTCTCCTTTTGGACACCAGCTGAGGTATTACCTGCAAGAGATGAAACTCTTGCTAATAATTTCTGCGTGCTAGCAATTTAATAAAACATTGGACTTGGGGCTGTCTTTCCGATGGAACGACAATCCAGAACATTTTTCAATTGATGCCACGCGGAGGAGACCCTAATCTCCACGCTGCACCAATCCGTTTTATATATATATTTTTAACATGCTATGCTAGGCACTGTTCAAAGTACAACATTTGACAGTTAGTCTGCCAAGACCACACAAAATAATATCATTGACACAGTGACAATTGCAACAAATATTCTGAGCATTGTGAATGTTCTATAAGTGACATCATCTCAGGTAATTAATCTCAATTATAAAATACAGATGGGTACATATTATGCAAACACAATGAATTATTGCAACAAATATTCAGAGCATCCTTGAAAGTTTTAGTAATGATATCACCTTAAGTAATTAATCACAATTGTACAATACAGATGGGTACATATTATGGAAACACACTTAATTGTTTTAACACCCTGTGAACTGGAACACTCATAACAAGGGGGGCAGTTAATGGTTCTCAACAGGCATCACAGAAGTTCTGTTCTAAATATTAAAATGAGTAAATATTCACGTAATTACAGATACAAATAAATACACATGAAGGAAACATTCTTAGTTATGTCAAGACATTGTGAGATGAAACATTTATAGCAAGGGTGGCAGTTACTGTTTAACAACACATCAAAAATGAATAAACAATCACTTAATAAAAATATATCGCCTTCAGGGCCTACAAAACATTTTGTATTATTCGTCTTATCAGAAACTCTAATAAAAACTCTAATTTCAGTGTCATTAGTTATTGAGTCTGCTAGCCTATCACTAAACCCTTAATAAAGTATCCTCATTATTGATTTCAATAAAGCTACGTGGGCCATGAAAGCAATGATCTGAACAATTATACAGGCATAAATAGCTCACAAAACAATATCCCATTACACATGTCTTAGGACCAGTTAAAATCAAGTATCTTATCCCTGCTACACCGAGGCTTATGGCCGCCTTGTCATGACACACACTTAATTCTGGCCAGACAGGACGTAGAGAAACATTGTCGACCTAGGTTCTGATTAACTCATTAGGCGTACATCTTGCTTTGGGGCAGAAAATTTACCCCATCTTACATCCCCAGTTTCAGGCTGGTAGATGACAGACTAACGACATGCACCTTACTATACTTCTAACTTTAGAGATAATACTTTATGTTAAAGCCAATGGTCCTCTCCTTTTCCTCTCTGCTCAGAATCTGCTACGAAGTCATCAAAGAAGGATAAACCAATGACACGACTAACCTAGGACAAGTAACACTTTATACATCTTACTCAACATATTCAAATCGATATGGGGGTGCACAAGAAAAATCACATCAATGCAATTCAACCCACATGGCCAAGTTTCAGTAGCCAACAGAAACCCAGAAAAATATGGACACACACGATTATTCCTTCCCTATTTTACACTCGCTCACTATCGTATGATTATTCATCGTGTACAATATATTTTCAGACCGAAACTACAATTTATCAATGCGGCGATTGCTCCAACCGACCACGTGGCGCGAAAGCAAGTTTACAAAGAAAACATATGGAAAATAAATAAAAATCCCCAAAACATTACTGCAAATGAAAGAGCAGATTAAATACATTGAATGAGTGAATTTCCGTTAAGCACGGAGCAGTAACGTGACCGTGAGCTTAAGGCACATGCTGCGTTGCCGGAACAAGGCACTAACGCAAGGTCTACTGAAATTCGAGTAAATTAAGAAAATCAATTCCCTTATGGTGTTCAGTGGTAATCTCGCACCTGATTTCAACATACGGACTTCATTACAGAGCAGATTTGACACAATCTAATACCTATCTTAACATTACCAAAACGAGAGCTGCGTCTCCATGTCTGTCCAGCACCACGACCCAGGAACAAGTGCTCCTCCAACCGCATTCGCCTAACCGTTCCGCTTACAAATGTGGTGGGGGTGGCGCGCCAACCTGACAGGTCCAATACGCGCGCCTGCGTGTCATCTGTGCCCTGACCTGCAAACTTGGTCTCTGCTAAACTTGTTCACGCTTGGTTGGTTGGTACTAACCTACCCGAGAACGACCATTCATGCAGTGTTACAATGTGTGCCTAAAACTTTCTGCTAGTTCACCTATTCACTCATTTATACCACCCAGGCAGCACAAGGGAAATGAAAATGGGAAACGTGGTACACAACAGAAAAATTTCAATAAATAACCCTGTTCAGTCCATTCTCTCCTTTTGGACACCAGCAGAACTAGCAGGAGATATTGGCAGAAGTAAAGCTGTGAGGACCGGGCGTGAGTCGTGCTTTAGTAGCTCAGATGGTAGAGCACTTGCTCGCGAAAGACAAAGGTCCTGAGTTCGAGTCTCGGTTGGGCACACAGTTTTAATCTGCCAGGGAGTTTCATGTCAGCGCACACTCCGCTGCAGAGTGAAAATCTCATTCTGGAAACATCCCCCAGGCAGTGGCTAAGCCATGTCTCCGCAGTATCCTTTCTTTCAGGAGTGCTAGTACTGCAAGGTTCGCAGGAGAACTTCTGTAAAGTTGGGAAGGTAGGAGACGAGATACTGGCAGAAGTAAAGCTGTGAGGACTGGGCGTGAGTCGTGCTTCGGTAGCTCAGATGGTAGAGCACTTGCCCGCGAAAGGCAAAGGTCCCGAGTTCGAGTCTCGGTCGGGCACACAGTTTTAATCTGCCAGGAAGTTTAATATTAAAATTCATAACTTAATTATGCTATTGTCTCTGCTAAAATGTCTCACGTTCTATTGAATACTTTCTTACTATCTATCGCTGCAGCTACTGTTTTCGACCATTTATAACTTTAGGAAAAAAAATTTTTTACAAAAATTTTTCAACAAGATATTTTTCTGACCTAGTTAGGCATGTGGTCGAACTTCATTCATGGTATTTCACCATCCTGGCAGGGTCGCCATTCTCTAACATTCTGCATGGTGTCTGTTGTTCTATGTCGTGTCTCCCTACCACTTTCGCACAACGACGCTCTGAGCATGTTTTTTAGGGAATTGACTAGTTTGAACCTGGGACCTGTTGTTGGTAAGGAGACGGCAGACCACACATGACATGTAGAGTTCAGAAGAGTTCAGTGAGACTTGCGATGATATAATCAAATACTTAATGATTTCAGCGTCAGCTCCACTGCACTCCCTGTAAAAGAATCTTAATACTAACTAAATGTAGTGGAACGGTTTCAAGGCTTTCCTATTTTTAGTTAGCTGGTAAAATAGAGTCCTAAAAGCAGTTAAGTTTACCATTGGAAATTTTATTCTACTTACAAAACATTGTTTATAAATTGCACAATTGATAAAAGGAAATGTTTTAATACAGGGTGACAAAAACCAATTGCGTTCAACAAAAATGTGTACGAATATTCCCTGAATAGGTTTCCAAGTTCTACAATGAATCAAAGGATGACCTATGCCATATCAGATCTATAATCTAGGTTTAAATTAAGTTTCACAAAAGAGAAAACTACCAAAATGGTCTACAGTGACCCTCAATTATCTTTAATTATTTAACTTGTCATAAAGTACAGTTTGATGTGGCTTCTCTATAATTATATAACAGAAGAATCATCACGTTTCAGATTTTTATTTCACGTAGCAAATGTGATTACCATGAGCTTTAATTGACGATCGACACTAGTATTACGCGAAACGGGGTGTAACAGATGAGACTTCTGCAGTTCTGAGTGAAGCTTTATGCGCGCTTTTGCGGCATTGGGTGCGTTCATTACCGTGTCGGTGGTTAGTCAGCATCAGGGGGGCGGCGGCCGGCGCAGCTCCATACAGCCCGCCATTTCGGAAGCAACTCTCTCCTAACTTCTCCTTACTACAATTTACCGAAGTTGGTTTAAAAAAAAACTATCTGGTTGTGTTTTCATCTGACCAATCAGGGTCTCAATGTTAGCCTTAAGCTCCGCCTACAAAAATTCTGTCCATCCAATGATTGGTTCAAATGGCTCTGAGCACTATGGGACCTAACTTCTAAGGTCATCAGTCCCCTAGAACTTAGAACTACTTAAATCTAACTAACCAAGGACATCACAAACATCCATGCCCGAGGTAGGATTCGAACCTGCGACCATAGCGGTCGCGCTGTTCCAGACTGTAGCACCTAGAACCGCTCGGCCACTCTGGCCGGCTGTGTCTCCAATGAGAAACGTTATTCTTTTCGTGGTGGGGCAATGTTTTTAACGTTTGCAACGTAACAGAGACGCGAAAAAGTCTCACGCTAAAACTTGCGGCTGGTGTGGCCCTTTTAGTGTTATCGTAAGATCTATACTGTTCTTCTGGAGGGCTCTATCTTTTAACATGGGCTCGGGAGTGGTCCTGGTGGTTAGCTGGCGACGTGGGTGTCCGTCCCTTATCGTAGGGCCTTCTAGCTTAACATGGTTCTGCTCTCGGCTTCTGTTCTCGTTTCTCCCCTCGGAACTGTGTCTGTCTCACGGTGGGAAGGTATGACATGCTTTTAGGCATTCTTGTTTTAGTCTGTGGTATTCCATTTGCTCACTCGTTACTCGTATTACTTTGGTTAATTTAATGTCACGATTTATTCGGAGCTATGTGACATACTGCCGGATTTGCTATCATGTCAGGGTTTTCATGGAAGGTGTTGGTTTTGCCTGACACCTTACATATCACCACCCTTCGAACTTCATTTTTGCACTGAAGGTAGGCAATGATTGAATCAGTGTCTAAGTCAGTCAAAAATTATTCCTTTATCTAAATTTTGTTGCCTACTGTTCAGCCACGTTATTCTGGTTCTATGCTAGTTCTTATTACTAATTTATATTTTTATATTCTTCCACTTTATTCTCAAAAATATGTTTATATTGACAAGAGAAGAATATTTTTATGCTATTACAATTATTATTAATTTTTAATTATTTTCTTTCTTTATTTAAGTGTGAAGTTTGTTTTTGAAGAAGTTTGTTATCGAAAGTGAGGAGCCTTTCACATCGATTTTCTTAGAAATATATTTTTTATGAATGTGGTAATTAAGTAAAATCTATTCCTAACACATTTTCTAAATATCATGTACAAGTAAAATGTTTTTGTTTCTAGACACTCATTTCAACATTGTTACACTAACAAATAAGAATTATTTCCAAGAATTGCTTTGACAAAGAAATATACATACACAAGTATTGAGATATTATCCTAACAAATGGTACAAATGTTAAAAAAAAGGAGAAACATCCTACAAGATAATTTTTTATTCTTTGTTTTTATAAGGAGAAAGTAAGTAAAATATAGTTATTCTTTTATTTTTATGAGGAGAAAATAAGTGGCTTATAGTTTTAGTGTTTATTATGCCTTACTTTTGTTCTTTATATACTGTCCATTTCAGAACTAATGACTTATTTTTATCAATAGTCTATTTTTAACTTAAGTCCATAGTCAATGTCTGTTATTTTGTAGTTTATTAGCTGTCTGGTGTGCTTAACTTATTTAGTTTTTCACATGTTTCTTTTTGCACAATTCTTACATCACATAATTTGATTTCACACATTTACACAATCCTATGATTGTTTAAGCATGAATGTTTCTGCATGAAGGTGATGGACATGAGCGTGATGGTTGTGGGCAAGTATTTGATGTACAGCTTCGTTCGTCGTTCCTTGTTGGCTTTGCAAGTGTGTGTTGCTGTTGTGGAGGTCCCATAAGGGAATGTAGCTGTGAGTGCAGAATCTCGTGGTTTACTGGCTTTGTATGCGTGAAAGTCATCGTTATGTGTCGCTGAAAGCGGTCGTTTTTCGTTGTAATACTTCGCAGACGACTATCCTACAATAGGATAGGGATTTGGGAAGGTATGTCGTCTATTCTTCACCCATCTTCTTTCTTGGTCTCAATCTTGCGAATCTTCAACTTCTGTTCTTCCTGCTCTTTCTCTGCTTCTTACTTGATTCTTGATTCTTCTCTGGGCAGGATATGTAAATATTTATTGATAACTAGTCACTTTGAAGTTCTCCTCTTAGTAACAGTTTGATAAATTGTTTGGGCGTGTCATTTTTATTTTGTGGAAGTTTTCTTCAGTTTTGTGCATCAGCGTGCTGTTTAATAGCAGTAGTGTGACTTTCACAATTTTTTTTTTTTGCCAGTGGTGGCTTGCCCAAGGGGTCTTCTCGTCTGGCCCTTTTTTGCTCGCTCAGCTGAGTTGGGGCGTTCCAAGACCCTCTTGGCCTTCCGTGTTCTGTCCCAGCAGGGTTCCGCCACTCTGTGGTTCCGTATTCTGTCCCAGCAGAGTTCTGCCACCCTGTGGTTCAGCAGATTTACTGCCCACTTCGGCTACAAGGGCCCTCTGTTGGTCTCGCTGTCCTTTCCCTTCTCTCGAAGCTTCTGCATTGTAGGAATCGTGTCTTGCTAATTACGTCCTTTTCTTTCTTGATACTTCTCGTGTTGCAACTTGTGGGTCGTTGCATCTGGTCTTTGCTGGAGTTTTTACAATGGTTCTGACAAAAAGTTTTTCTTATAATCATCTAACATATGTCTAGTACCTACATTGTTTTATGCCTTCTTAAAAGCTTTACAAATTCCGGAGCCCTTTCCATGTTACAATTCTAAGATATTTTGAGTCTTAACTTCTACAAGAATCCTCAAATTCGTTTTTTATTTTTGTGTAGTGTCGTGGTGTATAGCATTTTAGTATTTCATGCTGTTAGACTATCTACGCTTTATCCCTTCACCTTAATCTATGGTACTGTTGGTGTTATTTTTGTTTTTGTTTTTATTGAAACTACTTTCTTTATCCCACCTTTCTCTCTCTTCATTCCTCTTTCTCCTGACGATCTCATCTGCAACATAATCTTTAAATATTGTGCTGATTATTTACCAGTAATAAAATTAATCTTCAAACTTTTTGATATGGCTCACATGGTGAAGTCCTAAGGTTTTGCCTGTTTTTGGGTTCATTAGTTCCACAGCATTATCATGAGCAATTCGGCTAATTATGACAAGTCCTTTGTATGCAGCGTAAAACTTATGTATTATGTGTTTCTGTTTGCTGGAGAGATGGTGTGTTTTTACGAATACATTCTGGCCTACTGAGAATGTTCTTTTAATTGCTGTTCTATCTCCTCTTTCTTTTCTTTTAATGGCTGCCTTTCTGATGTTGGAGAGTGCTGTTGCTATGACTTGTTTGTGCTGTCTACGTGGTACAATAGGAAATCTAACATTTTCTATGGTTATGTTTGGGGGTTCAATATTTTTAAGTACAGTAACTGGAGGTAGTAGTGTAGTGCTATGGGGCATTTCATTTATTACTTCTTGAAAATCTTTAAGGTATATATCCCAAGTGTTGTGTCATTTGCCTGCATATAATCGGCATTAGGGGCCTATGTCCTTCATAGATCGTTCTGCTGGATTTACGCTAAGTTTGTACTTAGATATGTAGATGGGTTTTATTTTGTGTTGTTTTAACGTGTTCTGCCATTGCACTGATTTGTATTCTGGGCCATTATCCGAAATTATTCGTTCCACTCGACCTACTTATCTCAGAAAAAATTGTCTAAATGCTTTACTTATAGTAAGACCTGTTGCCCGTTTTAATGGTGTCAAGGTAACATATTTAGAAGTAAGTTCCAAAACGACAAATATGAAAATATATCCATGTTTTGTGCGTGGGAGGAGCCCCATCAAATCTGTTGCAGCTATTTGTTTTATCTTTTTAGGGATTATTGGAAATATAGGTGGTTTGGTTTAAACATATCATCAGCAGCGTTTATTAGGGGATTTAATACTATACTCAGTCCTGAAATTTTATAAAAAATTACTTGTTATGTTGATGATGTGATTTTTTGCATTTGACTAATACTGTTCTAATTCGTCTTTCCATATTAGGAAAATGGCTTGTTTGTTGTATTTTTAAAAAGCATTTCTTTGGTCCAAAGTGGCCATTACTTAAATGTGTATACCATATGTACTTATTAATTAGTTCATCTGGGATATAAATTAACCATTCATTCGTTGCAACATTTCATCTAAAAAATAAAACATTGTTTTTTACGAGATAGTGCTGTCGAATGTCTGGAAAATCCTTACTTCTCCACTTGTGTTTGATTCCTAGTATTTCAGAATCCTTGTCCTTTTCTTTGCCTATGTTTTTCAATGCTGTCGTAATGTAGTTTTCGAAAGGTACGTGTTTCATATAGTACATTGTAAACTGGTCTTCTGCTGCTTCCAAACCTATGTTATTGGATGCACCCTGTGGACATCATGATAAAGCATCAGCTAATACATTCGCTGGTCCTGGCATGTGTGTAATAGTGAAGTCAAATTCTTGTAGTATTAACATCCATCTGGCTAACCTCCCATGAGTTAGTTTGGCGGATAACAGAAATTCTAATGCTTTGTGGTCAGTGTATACTTTTGTTTTTCTTCCGAATAGGAAGTATCGAAAACGTTGGAATCCCCATACAATGGCCAATGCTTCCAGCTCCATGACTGAATAGTTTTTCTCGCTTTTTGTGAGTACCCGATTGGCAAATGCAATTGTTCTATATGATCTTAGCCCTGCCTGTTCGTATTCTTGGAATAAAACAACTCCTAAACCTGTTTTCGCGCTATCAGTGGCCATACAAAAATTTTGTGTTAGATCAGGATGTGCTAAAATCGGTGCTGTTGTTAGTGCGTTTTTCACTTCTACAAATTCTTCATTGGCTTGTTGATCCCATACCCATGGCGTGTTTTTTCCAGTCAATGCACATAGGCGTGGTGTTGCGAGAGAGTAGATCCAAATAAATTTTTTATAGAATCCGGTGAGACCTAGAAATCCTCTGAGAGTTTTCTTATTATATGGAGTACAGAATTCTTTGATTGCTGTTAGTTTTTCTGGGTCGGGCATTACCCCTTTCTCTGAAATTATGTGTCCTAGAAATTTGACCTCTCGCCTTCCAAATTTGGATTTTGTTATATTTACTGTGACCCCATGCTCTTTCATGATCTGTAAAAACTGATTTAATGTGTCGTTGTGATGTTCCCAAGAGGGTTCTGCTATAATCACATCATCAACATAACAAGTAATTTTTTGTAAAATTTCAGGACTGAGTATAGTATTAAATCCCCTAATAAACGCTGCTGATGATATGTTTAAACCAAATGGCAATCGTTTAAACTGGTAACATCTACCGAATACGGTTGTGGTAGATCCATTGGATATTGTCCACTGTAACTTTCGCCTACCCTTGTGTAGTATCGTTGGAGCGGTACGCAATAATTTTCTTCCATCGGTTGTGAACGTGTAGCTGAATGCATTGCGCTGTACTCTTCGCGACCTGGCTTTCCATTGTCAGGTATTGGTTCGGTATCTTGTCTGGCTAACGTTGCAGCTTCATTGCACGATCCAAACTGTCTTCACGCATACATTTGTGGTTCTGCGTGTGTTTGTGGTGCCGTTTGTTCATCAAGAATTTCGAAACGTGTTTGTTGCGGTGCCGGATGTCTGATTTCACGTATGTTACTTTCCGCCTGTGATTGGAATCGAAAATGCATGATATCTTCGTTAATTGCTTGTTTTTCTGGTGCTGTTGCAGATACGGATGTGGTTGCAGACTCAGTGCTTATTCGATCCTGTTCACTACGCTCTTTAATGGCTTGCAACAACTCTGTTCGCAATTTCTGAAATTGTTGCTTCGTTTGCGCTTCTATTTTGACTATGCGGTTATCATATCTTTTCAGCGCTGCTTTTGTGATACATTTGTGTAACCCACTGTTTTGAACGATTTCACGCGCTGTGCCTGCTGCTTGTCTAGTAATTACGTTTATCTGTTTCTCTAGTTTCTTGACTTCTCCCTGGGTGTTGTTAACTAATGTTTTGATCTCGTCCTGAGTGTCATTACGCAATGTTTGTACATCTGCATGTACCTTGTCAATGTCTGTTCTCAATTGATTGTGACCTGTTACTAAGTTTCCTATCACTTCTCGAGATTCTTTTGCCTCGTCTTCAATATTGCTTAGGTGCAGCTGAATTTTTTTTTTGTTTTGTTCTTTAATCTCACGCATTTGTCTCGTGGTTTCTGCAATTTGTTTCGTCATTTCTGCATTCTGAATTTTAATTTGGTTCGCAATTTCTTTATTTTGTCTTGTCATGGTTTCCGTCATTAATTGTAATAATTCTGCCAGATTGGTGGGCCCTGTTGCGTTTTCTTCCGACGTCCTACGCTCTGTGTTTTCGTCCAAGTGTTGGTTCGCAACCGATTGCATTGAACTGTGCTGTGACACGTTTCTGCTCGAATTCCTTGTACTGTGTGGTGAGGGAGCTCTGATTACTTGTACTACGGGTTCTACGTATTCAAGACGCAAGTTAGAATCCTCATCAGCTGTCTCTCTACTTTCCTGCTCCTCTGTCGTACGCTGACCTAGGTTTTCTGTGCCTTGGCGTACATTATCCTCGTTATGGTGCGTTATCCGTCCTATTTCTCGCGATACAGCATCGTCTGTTGTACTGTCCTCTATTCTCTGTCCATCTTCATGTTGGGTCTCTACCTCAATTCGGTCAAGGTCTCGATCTGCCATTGCTAATCTTTCCGAAACCCTTATTTTCTGTTTTAAAAGCAATTCACGCGCCCTACTTCGCGTCAGCATGCGCTCACACGATCCCACGCGTTTCATAAACTTTTTGCACACACGACTTGACAATCCATTCACTTACTTGTTGGGTCAGAACCAACTTGTCAACGATGTATCCGCCACCTGTGGGATTGCATTGGAGAGAAAACTTAATTCTAACAATATTAAAATTCATAACTTAATTATGCTATTGTCTCTGCTAGAATGTCTCACGTTCTATTGAATACTTTCTTACTATCTATCGCTGCAGTTACTGTTTTCGACTAATTATAACTTTAGGAAAAAAAAATTTTTACAAAAATTTTTCAACAAGATATTTTTCTGACCTAGTTAGGCATGTGGTCGAACTTCATTCATGGTATTTCACCATCCTGGCAGGGTCGCCATTCTCTAACATTCTGCATGGTGTCTATTGTTCTATGTCGTGTCTCCCTACCACTTTCGCACAACGACGCTCTGAGCATGTTTTTTAGGGAATTGACTAGTTTGAACCTGGGACCTATTGTTGGTAAGGAGACGGCAGACCACACATGACATGTAGAGTTCAGAAGAGTTCAGTGAGACTACCGATGATATAATCAAATACTTAATGATTTCAGCGTCAGCTCCACTGCACTCCCTGTAAAAGAATCTTAATACTAACTAAATGTAGTGGAACGAGTTCAAGTCTTTCCTATTTTTAGTTATCTGGTAAAATAGAGTCCTAAAAGCAGTTAAGTTTACCATTGGAAATTTTATTCTACTCACAAAACATTGTTTATAAATTGCACTATTGATAAAAGGAAATGTTTTAATACAGGATGATAAAAACCAACTGCGTTCAACAAAAATGTGAACGAATATTCCCTGAATGGGTTTCCAAGTTTTACAATGGATTGAAGGATGACCTATGCCATATCACATCTATAATCTAAATTTAAGTTAAGTTTCATAAAAGAGAAAACTATCAAAATCGTGTACAGGGACCCTCAATTATCTTTAATTACTTATGTAACTTGTCATAAATTACAGTGGCTGATGTGGCTTCTCGATAATTATATAAGAGAAAAATCATCGCGTTTCAGATCTTAACTTACGTAGGAAATGTGAATACCATGAGCTTCAATTGACGATCGACACTAGTATTACGAATGGGGATGTAACAGATGAGACTTCTGCAGTTCTGAGTGAAGCCTTGTGCGCTCAAAAATGCAGCATCGCGTGCGTTCATTACCTTGTCGGTGTTCGTCAGGTGGCGGCGGCCGGCGCAGCTCCATACAGCTCGCTGTCTCGGAAGCAACTCTCTCCTAACTTCTCCTTACTACAATTAACCGAAGTTGGTTTTAAAAAAAATATCTGGCTGTGTTTTCATCTGACCAATCAGGGTCTCAGTGTTAACCTTAAGCTCCGCCTACAAAAATTCTGTCTATCCAATGAGAAACGTTATTCTTTTCGTGGTGGGGCAATGTTTTTAACGTTTGCAACGTAACAGAGACGCGAAAAAGTCTCACGCTAAAACTTGCGGCTGGTGTGGCCCTTTTAGTGTTATCGTAAGATCCATACTGTTCTTCTGGAGGACTCTATCTTTTAACATGGGCTGGGGGGTGGTCCTGGTGGTTAGCTGGCACCGTGGGTGTCCGTCCCTTATCGTAGGGCCTTCTAGCTTAACACGGTTCTGCTCTCGGCTTCTGTTCTCGTTTCTCCCCTCGGAACTGTGTCTGTCTCACGGTGGGAAGGTATGACATGCTTTTAGGCATTCTTGTGTTAGTCTGTGGTATTCCATTTGCCCACTCGTTACTCATATTACTTTGGTTAATTTAATGTCACGATTTATTCGGAGCTATGTGACATACTACTGGATTTGCTTATCATGTCAGGGTTTTCATGGAAGGTGTTGGATTTTCCTGACACCTTACACGTCGAGTTTAGATGACATGTCAGTCGGAGATGTACTTATCTCTATTTAGTGAGCGTATTTTCAGTCATGTTTCGGACATTGTCCCGCTACACTTAATTTCTTTTCAAACATTCCCATTCGCATTTTTTCTTTCCTTATTGTATTTTGTGCATGCAGTTGTAGTAATTGAAGTAGGCACAAATGCAGTGATCAAAAAGAAATGATTAGCTTACATTCGCATTCTCTTACATCCTGCATTTCTTGTTGCTCCCCGGCCGATGGACTGTTGCTATCGCAAACAGTGAGCGTGAAAGGAAGCTACCGTACAGACAGATGGATCTATATTTATACTTGGCAGAACTAATTACGTACGGACATAATCGTCGCTATTGCTTTCGCTTCCCAAAAGTTATAAATATTCCGATTTCGGAAAAGAAGCTCTGTATTTGGCCAAGATGTCGAAGAAGAACGTCCCTTACGGACTGATTGTATCGAGTAAGATGTGGAGGTGGCGGTTTGAAAGCGGACAGAAGAAGTACGAGGAAGGGCGTCCCTTACCTGAGGGATCGCTACTCAAGCTACCTGCCGAAGGGGCAAGTGTGGCAAATGTCCGGCGAGGCAAATGTCCGGCATTCGACGCAGCTGCCGGGGCGCGGCCGCTGGACAGGGCAGGCGGCGGCCTGAGCGCCAGAGTTAGGCCCACAACAGGAGGGGGAGGAGGACAGAGTGTCAGGGGTGGGTGGGAGGCGGGGGCGGCCAGCGGTCCCTGCAGCGCCGGCAGGGGGCGGACCAGTGGCGAGGGCCGAGGGCCCAGGGCGGCTCCACACACACACACACACACACACACACACACACACACACACACACACGCACAGACGCAAACCCCTCCCTCTTCCCATATATGCTACCCACACAAATGCCTACATAGCTTCACATTTCGTTAACAGAACTCACAAGCTAAGATCTAATCTTTAATCCATAAGCAATAGTCAATATCTGTTAACCCAAAAGTAACATGTCGAATGTAATACTAAAACTATTTATGAAATATTATCCTAAACTCTTTGTTTTGGGACTTTGTAAATAGCTCATATCAATTTTACAGTGATAACGCAAGTTACTTTTGTTATATTGACTGCAATATAAATCGATCTATACTTACTGTCACTAATGTGGAATGCGACAGCTGAGCAAAGAACGTAAATTTACTCACGCTCTTTGTTTTATTAACATTCTGTGAAGTACATGGATGATGCTATCTGTACCAATATTTGTGAAGAGCGGTAGAATTAACGTCACAGTAAGACTTACATCGCGTTTTCCGGTGTATTACGGGCAGCAAGAATAAACCGCCGGTTACTAATAAGAGTAAGTAATGTCATTTAACCGATCTCATGTTGGAAGTAATTCACGGCACTCTCAGTGTTTACACGTACGTTTTTATGTCTTGCGACAGTTACACCATTCTTTCTACCATCATCTGATGATGAATCGCTAGGCGAATCGAAATCGGTTACGTTAAAAAAAAAGAAGAATAAATCTAAGAATCACAGAAGGCGACTCGTTGCCATTCTCAGTCACTGTGAGTTTAGTGCCGGCACTGTTAACGCTTCATTCTCCACAGCTAATTCGGATCGACTTCAAGATAAAAGATGTCTGCGGAGCTCAGGTGTAAGTCACTCCTGAACACAGTCAACTCGTATTTTCAACGTATTTCACACATCAGAATAGTCTCAACTACACTATTTCTTAACTAAGTCTTAAAATGTATCGCCCACTGTTCAATTTAGAATAAGGTTGTGCTGAAACAGAACTAAGGTGTGGTCCACAGCAGTAGGTACAAATAGGCTGTTCTACCTCTGACTGCCGAACTTTGTTATCAGTTTACACAAACTGATCTCCAGAGGCAGTAAAGTGGCTCGCTGTGCATGTTCTCCAATCTTCCAGAGACAAAGACTCTGGGCCATTGGTGGGTGGAGCACTTTGCGGAGCTGCAACTGCAATAGTGGCCGCAAGTAGTTCCAAAAACATTTGCGATCCATCTTTACGACCCGCTGGTTTTTTCCTCCTCAGCAACCTGCAAAGAACGCTGATAAGTCGCCAGAAGCCACAGCAGGGACATTGTCGACTACAGGTAGTGGAGTGGAAGTGACAGGGGTTTCTGCTTTGGAGATCAGCCAGCCTGCTCTGCTTCCACCGTGAAACCAAAGCAGCAGTGATGACGTCAGCTGCTTTTAGAAAAGCCTTTGGAGCAGAGAGAGAGAGAGAGAGAGACAGTAGCGAGACTGCCGGGCAGACACGGACGGCCTGCAGCAGGAGCTCCACACGACGTGTGCCAGGGATCTCCGACACCTGCAGGCGCCAGACGGAAGCTGTTCGTAAGAGAGATCCAGAGAGCAGCGAAATGGCAGGATAGTGGCGAGGGAGACCCCGATTCCAGCCACGGTGGAAGCATGCTCTAACACCCGCCGTCTGGACATGAATAGGATGGGGAGCGCTTCCGCTAGGTCCAGCTGTGCCCATCTGGCGCCTCTGGAGAGGCCTGGAACTGGTGCCTGTGGAGAAGCCCGGAACTGGCACCTCTGGAGACGCCTGGACTGACAGTGGCGGTCGCTTCCCCTGGTTCAAATGGTTCTGAGCGCTATGGGACTTAACTTCAGAGATCATCAGTCCCCTAGAACTTAGAACTACTTCAACCTAACTAAGAACATCACACACATCCATGCCAGAGGCAGGATTGGAACCTGCGACCGTAGCAGACGAGGGGTTCCGGACCGTAGGGCCTAGAACCGCTCGGCTACTCCGGCCGTCTCGCTTCCCCTGGTGTCATGAGCTTTGAGCAGGGGTCGGCGAGGCTACTTGGAGACTTTTGAGTCTGTATCGAAGACGACAGCGAGCCAACATTTTTCTTCTTGTGCACAAAGCGGCTGCTCAGTAGCCGACAGCTGAGCAGCAGTCTTTACCTCTGAAACTAAAATCTGGTGCGAGTAATGACCATCTTATTAATTCATTAAATCTTTGCCTTTCTTTCCAACTGGTAATTAGAAAACACGGAATTAGGAACCATATTTTTCGAGAAGTAAAAATTAAGCATTTTAATTATTTGTTCTCCTATTACTGAGTGAGAAAGTATTTGGAAGATTTCTGCAAGGCTAGTATTTCAGTTCTCGACAGTAACAGTACAGCTCGTTATCCATAATTTAGACGCTGCTTGTTTGCCGTACCAAATGACCAGGTAGTTCCCTCTACGCTCCCTGAGGAACCCAAAACAAACCAGCGTGAACTGTGTTATCTCGGCTGGAAATCTCCAGTCTTGTCGCAGGAAACCACAAAAACAGAGTGTTTGGAGGCGAGTTGGACTGCGTCACAGTGGAGAAGTCCAGCTGCCGATGCCAGGCGCGTCCAGCAGAATGCAGCTCAGTGAGGTGTGGCAGAATAGCAGCCACACACTCGTGGAGTCACGTTCTTCCACAAAAACGGAGGGAGTAGGATAGACGCAACCTGTGTACCTCGGAATCTCGCCCAAGCAATATCGAGGGTAGAAATCAAGCCGTTAGCCTTCTGAGACCAGAACCACCTGATCTGCAGCTCGAAAGTGGCGCACCAGCAGAAGGCAGGAAGAACGGGATTCTGCAGAACTTCCCCGCGGGAAGTTTATGCGCCTGAAATACGCAGCGCTGCGCGAGGAGGCGACGGCGGGAACGCTGGCAGACCGCGTGAAGACGAAGCGGAGGCGGCGGCACAGACGGCGGCAGGGTGGCGCAGGGGGCGGCCGAAGCCGACGCATTTAGGGCACAGCGCACTGGGGGAGCTCTCGGAACGGTTTCCATACATTTACGTAATAAAGTATATACAAGTACCCAGCATACACGAGCTGCAGAATACATCGCGATTTTTGTAATTCCGTTAATAGCTTGGGTGTTGTGCCTTTATCGAAGGCGTGTTTGACAGTGCTTGACTACAACGTTTAATATTTGAATTGTTGTTAGTTCCGCTGTAACATCTATCTCGTATGTTTTCATTGGTACAGTCGTGGTTAACATTTTATTAGCTGCAACGCATTTCGGTGACTATTTGATATGATGGGATCTGCTCCACCGTTTGTCCCTGAATAGCTGCAGGTCGTGGCGTACATAAGAGTGACCGCGTGTGGCGAGTCCGGTCCCCGCTAGTGTGCAGAGGCGCACAGCCCGCCGGCCGCTGGTTCGAGCCCCGCCTCAGCCCTGCCACAGGAGACCCCAGCCGCACTCCGCGGCTCCTCCAGCCGGGGCTCCAGGCGCTCTGCAGGCGCATCTCGGACGCCGCACGTTTCTGCATGTGTGAGCACGAATGCACTTCAGAGCGGCCCATCACACATTACATATGTCAATGGGTTACGAGGTATTATCAACCGTGAATGTGTTTAATTACATACCTTTGACAAAAACATTAATTACTAGGAAAATTTTGTTTCTCTCCCATTACCGTAACGACAGTTGTTACAGATGGCAAGCATATGTCAGAGGCGACACAACCGTCTGGTGAAGGGACGGTCAGCTCTTAAATGTAAACAAGTCTCCAACAGATGACAAACGAACAGGCACGAGTAAAGCCAAAAACATTGTTTGCTTCGTAATTGCAACTCGCCAAGTTTAAAATGGCGCAACGCAAACATAAATACATAAAAAAGTCTTAAACTCATAGTAGAAAAGGAATTTATATCATCGTTGTTCATCACACCTTCGCCGACAAAACAGAAAAATCTGCAAAGTAATCGCGACAAATTACTTTACAAATACTCAAGACTTTTGTTATAGGCCTCTTACCTTTGGCAGATTCTTTAAAGATGATGTAATTTTCGTCTCTGTTTTCACCACTGCATCTCATTAGCTACGACTGTCTTTTTGACAATAAGCAACAGCACTCCCCTAGTCCACCTAGAAGCCAACTCCGTGAAAGCAAGAGAAAATAAGTATGCAGTTAAATCTGTGAAGAATATCATATCTGATACGTTTAGAAATTATTGCTCAGTGTTCATCACAACAAACTGCAGATTGTTGTTTACCGACTGTTCTGTATGGTGCAACGTGCCACAAGGGTGCGGCAGCAACCGGACTCTCGCCGCAGGTAAGGATTTCTTCTGCCCGCCCGTCGACACAATGCGCGGCCGAACTGGCCGGGACAAGGGGGAGACGGGCCGTGACCGCCAAGCGGCGCGCGCGCTTCTGCAACTGTACTTCTCAATGTACTCTACAAATACAGTCCACTTTTACCAGTCACTTATGTACTTTAATTTCAACCGCCCTTCCTTTGCAACGAGTGATGTGCATTCGTTTGGAGTGTGGAAGGAGCGAGGCAGAGCGTTTTGCGGCGGCCTACATCTTGGTCCTCCGGGCCAGATGTAACCAGTCGAACATTTTGCAGTACAAAAGTTATGTGCTTTGATTTGCACGTGCCGTGAATTGCAGGTATCGGGTTATGGTGGCTTTTTGTGTGATTCTGCGAGATTACCGTACGCTGCGCATGTGTCTCAAGCACCAGCAGTGATAGACGTCCGCGCTAGAGTTCTCCACAGTACAAACGCCGCGTTGTGACGTCATAACACAGCAGCCAGGCAGTGCCGACAGCGCGACCCCATTGCGGCTGGAGCTACCGGCCTCCTGCCCTGTCCTGTCATCTATTATCCTTTGTGCTAATCTCCTGAAACACGGATCCTGTGGTGAAACGAAATTTAGTTAAGAAAAGAGCAGTTATCAAGTCACGAGTGACTAGACTCTCCACATTTATTAATAGCTTCCAAGAAGCAGTCCCTGCTAAATACGAGCAGGGGTGAGTACGACGACATCCAAACTCAGTTAGAGATTAACAATTGAGAAGAAACTCGTGATGCAGACAGGGAGTCGTTTGAAGACTTGTGCTTAGTTTTAGAATCAAGGATAGCGACATTGCTCCAGTCAAATGTTGTGTTACCACCTAACTATGCAATTTCATGCAGTGCACGTGAAATAAAGCTACCAGCAATCTCATAACCAAAATTCAATGGTAGCATAGAAGAATTCATGCACTTCTTCGATACCTTTAAGGGATTAGTTATTAGCAATTAAGCGTTACTAATGTCCAGCGATATTATTATCTATTGTCATGTGTGTCTGGTGAACGTCGCAAGTTGGTTGAAAAATTACCAGTTACAGAAAGTAACTTTAACATTGCATGGGATTTGATTGTTCGAAGATATAACAATCTCAAGTTAATTGTTGATTTACATGTAAATTAACTTCTGAATCTGCCCATCGTCAAAGTTGAAACTGCTATGGACTTACGAACGTTAATTAATCAGCAAAATGTAGGCCGCCGCAAAACGCTGCCTCGCTCCTTCCACACTCCAAACGAATGCACATCACTCGTTGCAAAGGAAGGGCGGTTGAAATTAAAGTACATACGTGACTGGTAAAAGTGGACTGTATTTGTAGAGTACATGGAGAAGTACAGTTGCAGAAGCGCGCGCGCCGCTTGGCGGTCACGGCCCGTCTCCCCCTTGTCCCGGCCAGTTCGGCCGCGCATTGTGTCGACGGGCGGGCAGAAGAAATCCTTACCTGCGGCGGGAGTCCGGTTGCTGCCGCACCCCTGTGGCACGTTGCACCACACAGAACATTCCCCCCACCTAATTTATATAAATTACACTAAATGGAAATAATCACATGCAGCACAACAAACAAGGAAATAAAATGATGGAGGAAATTGCCCACTGTAAACAAAAGAAACACTTCAGTTAGTAACTTGATAGTGATGTGTAGAGTCTATGTTTCCTGTGGAACAACACAGATCTTCGGCAGTGGTCGTTGATAAGTTCCCGTTGCTGTGCGCACTGAAACAACTCGTGCCAAACCATCAGCACTAGGGTGTGTACCAACAATGACCCCAGACAGCCACACGAGGGGTCGGAAATTGCCCTCCTTCAGTAGAACCGGTGTACCTGGCTGTAGATTGTCCCTTGTTGATCGCCAGTCAGTCAGTTCTCTGTTGTAGTTGTGACAGGTAAGCCCTGGAGCACCGTTTCCAGACGTGCTGCTTGCACTGCTGGATGAGCTGTCCTCTTGCACCTGGGAGATGGCTCTGGGATAGTTTTTTAGGGTTCACCGATAAGAAAATGGCACGGAGTGAGGTACGAGAATTCAACTGGGTTGTCAGGAGGCTTGCCAACAGCAGCTGAGATCCTGCATGCAACAAACGAGGATGACGCTTAGCAGTAAGAATCATGGGGTGCTTCTGACTATAAGAAACTTTTGATTGTTCTAATCTGCCGCCCACCCTTAACAACTGTTCCTCATCCAGAAAGGGATGAAGTGAGTTTAGTCTGCCTTTCTTGGTAGTTGGTCGGCCATATTGTAATTCTTCCGTTACCTTGTAATAGTCTTGCAGTTGCACCATGCGAATGATTGCCTTCGATGCTATGTGAAGTTCTGCTGTTAGGTTTCCATTATGCCTCTCGGTGGGTTGCCAACTAAGATTGTTTATACATCTCACATTAAGTGTGGAACATCAGGGTCTGAAGAAACTGACGAGTTATAGCTTCTCTGGAATATTACATTAATAATAAGCTTCAAAAATGTATCAGTAAATGAAAAAGCTTCTGCTAATAAAAGTAGTCTAAAACGGCTCTCCAACGTATACCCTTCCATTAATGTAGAATGCTGAAACATTGAAACAAACATGCACATTTCAGTAGATGTCTGGACTCATTCCCATGGTATTTCTATCAAGGTTTTTTGGTTTTGCAACTGCAAGAGCATATTTGTTACTTTATAAACCAAATGAAATAACCAAGTCAAATAACATTCTCTTGATGTGGTCATTTTTATTTAATATTGCATAGTATACTGCAAGATGCATGTCAAGTGCGAGTACAATAATCACTAAAACTTGCAGCAGCATATTCTTCATGTAGATATCAATGATTTTACTGTTGCCTTAACGAAATCCTTGTTGTGTGCCAGGTCAGAATGTGGATAATGAGCATATACTTGTTTACAAACAGTCTTCATTGTTCAAGGTTAGCTGCTTCAAAAAATTCTTTGACATACGACTTTATTTCTTCATCTGTAGATGGTGCCTTCGACTTTGTTGAGAGGGGTTCATCTTCAGATGAAGACCCGTCATCACTCTTAGGAGAGGATTTCCCTATTTTACCTGTTCTTCTTAGACTTTTTGTTTGGAGTCTTTTTAGCATTATCCTTCTTGGATGTCTTTTTTTAGATTGGCTTCTGTGACCTTCCTTTGATTTTGACTTGGATTCTGAATCATTCCTACTAGATTCTTCATCAGGTGCATCTTCCACATATTCCTTATCCCTTTAATTTTCTTTGTGTGTTGCTTAATTTTCTGATTTCTGAAGGTCCTACTTTTCTCAATCCATGTTGTCTTCGCCATCCAATGAATCTTCCCTTAAGCTCTTTCTATGCACTTTCTCTGTTTCATTTTCCGATTCTGAATATCTCTTGTTGTTGGCCTTTTGGGCAGTAGAGCGCTGTGGTCTGCTGCCAGGAACAGGCGCTCCACAGCCTTTGGGCTCTAACATAAATGTTAAAATTCATCACATTTTCCTTTTTCATCAATATACAACAAACAGTTTTCAAGACACTCAGTTCCATCTTCCTCAGAATGTCTTTCTTCTTTTCATACTGGTCTGACCATTTGTCAAAGTCAAACCAACAGAATTTCCATGTGTTGTTCCTCACAAGAGTGACTTTCCCAACTCTGTTGAACAGAACTCTGTGAAGCTGCTTTAGAGCATCAGCTTTGAATTTTTTGAGAAATGCGTCAGTTCTTGGTATTTCACCGAGGGGAATTCCTTTGCCATTTTGGTATTTCAATTGTCTCCGTTTCTTTAAGGTCACAGAAGAATTCACCGACAATCAAACGATATGTTGTAAATATTCTCGCCACAAATTCTGAGACCGCGTTCTGTTATTGCTCTGTGGTTGGTTCAACATAATTTAACTGTAATTACTGCCTGAAGTAGAGTATTGTTTATTTCGTACTGAGTGCCAGGTCAATGAATGTCAGTAACACTTTCTCCGTCAAGAACACGCTACATAATTTCGGTTGGGAAGAAACCAAAATTTTTCGTCTTTGCCTTACCCGAGATGTACTATAGTAATTTCTCATGTGAAACGCAATAAACCAAGTCTGAGTGATCGTTCTGCATTTATTATTTCTTTCCGTTTCCGTTCGCTTTTGAAAATCTTCATCACTCCACATGTGGGGAAAAAAATAATCTTTTGTGTTGCGGGGGGCCATCCCTACACGGCCGGTGTGGCGCCACCGACCGATAACCTCATTCCCCAGAAGTCAGGCGTGTTATGAAACAAAATGAAAAGAGTAATAACGAATCACAAGCGTGATCATGAAGTGAGGTATATTAATGAATGAAAAAGCGATGTTATGCACTGGTAGCGATTTTAACTTTACAATGCATATAGACGTTAACTATGTAGACATAAATGTGGCATGTGCAGCTGTAGCGCTATTGAAAAAGAACTTAAACCATGTGTCTTCATAAAGCAAACTGCTCCGGTAAAGTAGTACACATATTAACGTCTTGACAGGAATGCAAACCGAAAGTCACACAGCCACAGATGGAGAGCCACGAATTATTTCTTACTTAAATCGGAGGAGCATATCGTTCTGCAGAATGTTTCGTGTGGATTCAGGGAGAGAAAAGCATGCGTTCTGCGTCTGTTCTGTAAGGATTAAAAGTTAAACTGAACGATTGTCAGGGTTCGTCAAACAGCACTCTCGCATCCTCTCTAAGAACGACCCCATTTAACAAATGCCTACGTTGGAAGAGCATATTTAGCAAATATTAGTAACTTAGAATTATTTAATTTTTGGCAGATACATAGATTAGCGTTCTTTGAGACATCTTTCTACGCAGTTGAGCATTCTGTCAACCTATTCACGGTAGACTTATTCTCTTACAGTGTTTATTATCAGCTACTCCGTTCCACCCCCATGCCGGTATTTAAGTGAGAATTTGAAGAGACACTGTCCTATATGCTAAGTCGATTTTCATGAAGTTTTGGCCATACATGTGAATGAAGTCGTGAATTTGATAAATGCACTCAACTCCTGTAGTATCGTTGTAGCCATATTCGTTGTAGCTGTGTCGCTGAGACCATAGGTGTTGCTTCTTCTCGAGACAAGCACCAGGCAGTGTGTGTTGGACACTCTGGCTGTGTACTCGGCTGGAAACTGGCCTGCCGTGCAGTGGAGACAACGTTAGCCAAGAAGGATCTTGTACTAACATATTTTGAGAAATGAAAACAAGGTTTTATCTTACGTTAGAAGGGGAAATTACAAGGTAATGTAGCATGTAACTGTGTAGTTTATTATTCTTAGGACATGGAGTATGGCTGAACTTTGCAGCAGAATCCAATATAACGTTTTTTCTTACAACTGAAACAAGTGTTTAGGAAAGTAATTGCACATAGTAAATTTATTAAGCAATATTTTGCCAACCTGTCTCGGTGTGAGAACTTGAGGATGGGTATATTGTTGTTATGGCTTAGTGAAGCAAGGTTATACTGTAAGTGGGCTCTTTAGGTTCTTTTATTGGTAACGCCACCTCTGTATGAAAATCACTGGCTGTGCTGTGTGCAGTCTGTGGCTGCTTTGCATTGTTGTAATACTCGTGTTAGGCAGCTGGCTGTGAACAGCGCGTAGCGTTGCGCAGTTGGAGGTGAACCGCCAGCAGTGGTGGATGTGGGGAGAGAGATGGTGGAGTTTTGAAATTTGTCATGAACTGCTCTATATATATATATATATATATATATATATATATATATATATATATATATATATATATATCAAGTTAAATACAATGTTTGTTCTCTATTAATATCTTTCATTTGCTAACTATCCCTATCAGTAGTTAGTGCCTTCCATAGTTTGAATCTTTTATTTAGCTGGCAGTAGTGGCGCTTGCTGTATTGCAGTAGTGGGAGTAACCAAGATTTTTGTGAGGTAAGTGATTTGTGAATAGTACAGGTTAATGTTAGTCAGGGCCATTCTCTTGTAGAGATTATTGAAAGTCAGATTGCGTTGCGCTAAAAATATTGTGTGTCAGTTTAAGCACAGTCCTGTAAAATTGTTCAAAAGGGGACGTTTCATATGTCGACCCTTAGCCTAGGAAACCTCACTGGAATCTTCTGTTTTTTTCTTGAAGTTTGTGTAATTAGTGTAGCTTTTGTTTATTGCTAGCGCGTAATTGTAGAGAAAATCTCCTTTGTAGTTGCAGTCTTTCATTGTTGTACAGTAAAACAGGTGTGGCACGCATGTAGATTTGCACCATGTTAATGTGTTCTCTTATTTTTGCTCTTCAAATTGTATTTTTCTGTGTTGTCGTGTGAAATACAGTGACAATAATGGCGTGTGAAAAACGTAACACTAGGCTCCAAAGCAAACTGAGAAATAATAGTGATGACGAGCGTAGCTTGCAGCACCACTGTGTAGTGAATTAACAGACATTCAAAGTAGTAATTTGGTAACTGTGCATAAGGAAATGGAGCGGGCTGCAAACAATGGCGTAGGCAGTGAAACAATTAGTGAGCAGGGAAGCATTATCGATCGATCGGTCGGCAATAGCTCGGCTCAGGAATCCGAAATGACACGACACGATCTCGCAAATACTGTAGATTCAGGTTTTGGATCCTCACCGTTTTCTCAAATAAGTCAAGACACATTTTCTGCTTGTCAAAATGTGAATGTTTCCGGTGCAAATTCACTGCCGAAAAGCACTGAGGAACATGTTCCAGACACCAGTGCATTGTTACTACAATTAATACAACAAATGGGACAAACACAACAAAAGCTTCAAAAGTTAGACACAATGGAACAAAATCTTAAAAAGTTAGACACAATGGAACAATACCAGAGACAAACACAGCAACAGTTAGACACAATGGAACAAAATCTTCAAAAGTTAGACACAATGGAACAAAATCTTCAAAAGTTAGACTCATTGGAGCAAACTCTTGAACAAACACGCGAGGATTTAACTACTGAGTTACATCACATTGAATCGAAATGTCAAAAAGTCTGTAATGACGTAAAAACACAAATTTATGAGCATTTCAAACCTATTTTTTCGCGTCATGAAAATGCACTACAGAATCACGAAGCAGCCATAAAAGAACTGCAAACTACTGTTCATGAAAATCATGAGACGTTGCAAGCTAAAATTGACTCAGTTGCATCTACCGATTCGGTTACGCAACTTGCAAAAACTCAGGAAAACTTGAAGGACACAGTAGATTCGATTTCAACACAAATGGACACTCTGAAACTTGGTTCAGAAAAACACACTGAGGAAATGTGTTCACTATCGGAGAAAGTAGCCGAACTTTCGGATCAGGTCACTAACTTATCTACAAAGGTAGATGATGATCTGAATGACACAACACCTGTAGCCTTCACTGACACTGAAGAGTATGAAGAAATTAGAAAATTCAAACAAAATCAAAATCAAATCAGTACACAGTACAAAAGAGAAATCCGGGAAGTACAAGATCAGTTGACGCAGGTAATACAAGAATTACATATTTCAGAGGACACTCCAGTACAGGAAGAGGGACATAGAAATACGGAACAGCCACAAAATAATAACACAGCGCATTTCGGAAATTATGAAAGAAATTGGCAAGGTGCACCGAATTTTGAAGTGGAACCGCCGAAACGACGTAACAATGACCGATATGCGACTCGCCGACATGATGACTTTGACTATAAGCTGTTCATTACTACACGTAAATTCAAAAAATTTAAGAATTCTGCCAACGACATTCATCCACAAGCGTGGCTCCATCAATTCTCTCATTGTTTTCCTCCCAACTGGTCATTGGAGCACAGGTTAGAATTTATGTGTGGCTACTTGGAGAATGAACCAGCTGTAAGAATGCGATCGGTCATTCACGATTGTCACAGCGAAGGAGAATTTTATCATGCCTTCCTCTCAGCATATTGGTCTCAAGCTGCACAAGACCGAGTAAAACATAGCATCATGATGATGAAACACTTTGAACAATCAGAATTTTCCAGTCTTATGAAATATTTTGAAGACATGTTGCATAAGAATCAATATCTTTCAAACCCATACAGCCCTTCAGAACCCATCCGCATTTGCTTAATCAAATTGCCTGAACATTTAAGAAATATTATTTTGGCAGGAGGTTGCAAAGACGATATTGAAGCTTTTCAGGGACTGTTACAAGAACTGGAAATTGACACTGACAATCGGGGAACGCGGAAACAGGAGCACAACAATTACAGGTCACATCTGTCACAATTCCGCGATGAAAGAAATAATAACTGGACGCGACAAGGCTATTCTCACAACACATATCGTGACCAAAACAGGCACCATCCATATGACAACCACTGGCAGAGTAATAATAATTACAGGGAAAGATCGCATTTCCGTAGTAATGAATATGACAGAGACAATAATAGAAACAGACAATATGGGTACCAAAACAATTATTATCAAGGGAGACAGAATAACTTTAGACGCAACGGTCCACCGCGCAGTTACGATTCCAGGAGAAATTCTCCACCACATGACAGAGAGAAAAAAAACTATGTAAACTACCGACATAACGACAGACCTGAATTTTTTCAGAACTGGCGAGCTTCAAACAGAGCAGGGCCCTCTCGGCAAAGTGAATTTGTAGAAGTTAGGTCTCCAAATCCCAATAACGATGCGCGCCAACAAAGAGACAGACAATGACCCGGCGCTAGCCTTGAGAAAAATTCCAGTATTCTTTACCGACGTATACCACTTGACAATTGCGTTAAAGTTGAAACTCTGCGTACTAGGAAGAACAAAGGTTTACACCACATTTCACACGTAAAACCGTTTATTGAGAGATAATGTGCTTTTTTAACTTGAGATTTTAATGCATCATTTTGGTTCACTTGAAAATACATTCTGGGTTTAAAGTACTTTCTGTGAGATACCAGATGACACAGAGGTTAGTTTATGTGACAGCTACACGATTTTATCACGACGCTACTAATGAGTGACAATTTACAATGTTGCTTTTGCGTTGTATCTGTTTTATATCTGCACAGTTTTCTGAATTCTTTTGGAAAGAAAAACACGTTTTAGTAGTAACTTTTGTGGTATAGCAACAATGAGACAGCCTTTTTCGTGGCACAACAATACGTTACGGTACAGTACTTTCTTCATCACAACAATAAGCGTAATAACTACGATATCTATACACAAAGCATTTCACTTTTGTTTATCATGAGGTAAGTACATTGACTTCTGCAGAACTTAGCTTTCGGAGGACGATAATTACGACACTTCCACAGAATTATCTTACAGCAAGACGCACATTTAGCGCTACAGGACACGTATTTGAGTGATTAATTTTGTACTTAAAACATTTATTTTTAAAGATATTTGAAGTACAATGATACGAAGTTTTTCCGTGATACATTTCATTCCATTGCTGTAATTTGTAACACCTGAGGGTATAATTACATTAATCCTCAGGGTGGTACACGCTTACTTTGTGTATCATGTGTTTGGCAAGCACAAGGAGCCCTAGCTAATATGGTATTTGCTTACACAACTTTACACATCGGTACCATATTTCTCTAACACATAATTACACAGCTATCTGATTATTTAACAAAGAAACAAACATTTTTTTACTACCTCAGTGACAGATGTTTACGTAATTATACCGTTGGATAACTTCACACTTATGAAATTGCATTTTGTCAGTACTTTGTGAACTGTTCATATTTTTTCAGAACCATTGTGATACTATGAGAGCTTTGAATGATGTATTTGGTATGAGATCATGATTTTTAAGGTACGTTTGAGGTAGATGATACTATTGAAATGAGCAGAGAATATTTTTTAGGGTTTGAAATTATTGCAGAATGCTACGACGTTTTTGAGATTTGACTGAGGTGTTATGATGTTATTTTTACGACGACGATGTGTATTATGCTGTTGAGGTATGTTTATGATCAATAAGCTGATGCTATATAAGGAATCTGATTACGTGTTTATATGTATATGAATAATGAATAGAAGTTAGGGACTATGGTTTGTGAAAAAGGTTGTTGGAAACCAAGAATCGTACTTTAAGAGTTATGAAATGTGTGTATATGCGTGAATGTATCACAATGCTGGCAAAAATTTTTTTGGACACTGTTATATCTATAAGATTTCGTTTCTACAGATTTGTAACGCTAATTCTTGACCTGTGAAATTTTTTATATGAGACTGCCACTGTAGCGGAAACTGCTGTCGTAAATATTTCAATAAGAAAGGTAAGTGACCTTGATGTAATGCATTGTGGCGCCCAGCTGGGCCAGCCGCCCGGAGAAAAAGCCATTAGGTGGAGAAAAAAAGAGGCCATTAACCTCGCTTCTGACATTCCTTTGTAGAAAGCATCGCAAAAACGACACGGTCGAACTTGAAAACATATGATTACACTGTGGAGCTCTTAATTTATGATATTTACAGAAATGCCATATGGCTTGCTTTATGTATATATCTAGTTTCTAGCTGCACTGTAGCATTGGTTAAAATAAAATTTTATAGATGTACTAATATAAATATTTTCTGTCTACAGATCGAGTAAATAATAATTTTAAAAAAAAATGAGTGAGCACAAAAAGACATTTACCTTCACAGGAACTGCAATCATAGTTTTCTTTTCAATTACTTGGTAATTTCTTTTGTAGAATAAATTGTGATGCATCACTCTAGTGTTAAGATGTGACATAGGTATTAGACATGGCCATTTTTAGTGTAATATTTTTTCTGCTTGAGCTATGTCATGTTTAGAGATAAGTTTTTTTTTTTTTTTTTTGCTGCTGCTGTTTGCCCGGCATAGTGCTACTGAATTTTAATTTGTGTTACTCTGTTAAGCCAGTTTTACTACTGATTTATTTTTCTTGTTTGCTGCTCATTGCCTTATATTAGTTATAATTTATGTTGCTTGCTTCGCCATTTGTATTTTTGATCATTGCTGTTTGTGTTAATTGTTTTGTGCTGCTGCATTGCCTCGTCCCTTAGTTTAGCATCTGAGCTCAGTAGATTTAAGTTAGCTTAAGAGGGGGAAGACTATATAAGAGACAGCGTTGCGATGAATTGGAAGACATGCATTGAGAAGTTATACAAAAAAAGTACAGAAAGCAGGTATAGATAGGACTTTTTGGAAATAATGAAGAACGAAGGGAGATCTCCGAGAAGTAAAGAAAGTTTTGTTTGCAAAATACTGCAGTAAAACAAACCCTGTCCTTCCCTTGTGTTATCCCACTATGTGTTTGTGTACCCTTGTGTATTTGTTTTCTTCCTGTCTCTGTGTAGTTTCATAGAATTTTTTCTTCTTCTAATACTAAGCTACATTCACTATGAAGAGGAATACTGTTATCCTCAAATATAATTGGCATTAATAATATGTTATTTACCTTGTAAAGATGTTTAGACTTTATTTATTCTGTTTTGTTTTAATGCTCATGTGTGAAGTCGATGTTTCAATAATTATTCTGATCTTTTATGTATCTACTTATGTCATAATTCCTGTAACACTGATGTATATGTTATTTCGATTCTTTTGTGAAGTCCATATTACTACAAATGTTATCTGTATTGTTATGTTCTTTAATGATGTATTTTGTACCTTTGTAATTGTATTCTCATGTTATAATATTGTAATTGACACAAGTTCTACAAATTAAGTATCATTTCACTGCACACATTTCTGTTGGTCATAGTATATGGACAATATGTGAGAAGTAGGGACTGTTAGTGTTTGCACGTGTATTAATAATTCAGCAAGGAACTGGATAACAGCATTGCTGGTTCTAAGTACAATTCCAAAAACTTTGTGAGTGCACAAGTGGTGGTTATGGACTTGCTATATTATCCGCAAGACTCTTCAATGGTGATTGTGCACCTGCACAGTCACAACAGATGGCTGCTGGCCTTTCTACAAGGACTACAGTGGGTCTGCATCTTTGATGACCCACCAGTACCATTATCTCTACAAGGACTACAGTGGGTCTTCATCTTTGATGATCCATCAATACCATTATTTCTACAAGGACTGCAGTGGGTCTGCACCTCTGGTGACCCACCAGTACCGTAATCTCTACCAGGACTACAGTGGGTCTGCTCTGTGATGACCTAACTACCAATATTCTTCAAAATGTCGACTGACTCTGCTGTGGGTTTACTCTGTTGTGGCCCATTACCTGTCTGCATGTCGAGTCAGCACTGTCTTTCCGTTGGAAGGACAACACTACTTCTTCAAGACTGCATGGAAATCCACTACGTCTGTGTGCATTGTCTTTTACTGCTCAGACTTTGACAAAAAAAGAACAGTGCAATTTTACTGTGATGAATGATCAGGACTGTCTTTATGGACTGTGAGAAAATTTTAGCTTTTGACCAACATTGTATCAATAAGTGTGTGCATTTGATTTCTTTGTTATTGTAATTAAGAAAAATTTTACCAAATAATTATTGGGCACTGCCCAAAACAATTTGTAAAATTATTTTGTGGGGAGCATGGGGGCTATGTAAGTAGGCTGTTTAGGTTCTGTATGAAAATCACTGGCTGTGCTGTGTGCAGTCTGTGGCTGCTTTGCATTGTTGTAATACTCGTGTTAGGCAGCTGGCTGTGAACAGCGCGTAGCGTTGTGCAGTTGGAGGTGAACCGCCAGCAGTGGTGGATGTGGGGAGAGAGATGGCGGAGTTTTGAAATTTGTCATGAACTGCTCTATATATATATATATGTATATATACGATGATATCAAGGTAAATACATTGTTTGTTCTCTATTAATATCTTTCATTTGCTAACTATCCCTATCAGTAGTTAGTGCCTTCCATAGTTTGAATCTTTTATTTAGCTGGCAGTAGTGGCGCTAGCTGTATTGCAGTAGTGGGAGTAACCAAGATTTTTGTGAGGTAAGTGATTTGTGAATAGTACAGGTTAATGTTAGTCAGGGCCATTCTCTTGTAGAGATTATTGAAAGTCAGATTGCATTGCGCTAAAAATATTGTGTGTCAGTTTAAGCACAGTCCTGTAAAATTGTTCAAAAGGGGACGTTTCATAATACTTGGAGTCTTTTTTCTCATTTATCAGTGGTTAACTTTTGTTCCTCACTTTTCAATCTCTACCTTTATGAATGGGCTTGCCTACTCCCACTGCACATCGCGAGTTGTGTGCTGCAGAAACATTTTTATGGAAACTGATAAGATACCGTCTGGCACTGCCTATCACTCGCAAGTACCTACGGTAAATGAAATTTGGTTTTCGACAGTTCCATCAGTATCCTAATAGTAACAGGTTGCAGAACAGACGAGCGTTGCGTTCGCACCGGTAGGCCAACAAATTTAATTATCATCAAAGTTCATGTTCACTGTAAGGTATAGTGATTGTAAGAATGTGTATGTGAAAAAATGATATTATTTCAGATCTTTCAAATCGGTAAATGATTTGAGAAAGATGTTATCTTGTGAATTTTCAAGCAGTTTTGACACAAACTGAGTTGTGTTAAATGTCATGTTCATTCGGTCTGTAATTAACAATAATAGTTCTGATACAATGATTGTTTGCAAGCGTAAAGATAAAGATTAGCAACATTCAGGGCGAACATACTAATGTGAGCCACTTGTTTTGCAGTGAAATAGCATACATAAATTTCTTTGAAAACGGACTGACCTCGCAGGCGAATTATTAGATGTACTGGCCAGCCTGGATTTCGCATAGTGTAGCCTGTGCTTCACACACTTTTGCTTAAAATTCAATTTCAACACTATTTTGCGATTTACGTATTTAGGTATCAAAATAAATTTTACTAGTTTCTCAGACACCAATCGAACATTTACAAACACGAGTTTAAATAAATAGGGACACGTTTCACAATATATGACGTCCCGTTATTGAGCGATATCAGCGGTGAATACCGTCGTGTTTGACGATATGAGGAAAGGAGATGGAGTTCTGGGCTGTTTCCCCTCTGCTGGAGCGTGCTGTACCGTTCCAGTGCGCCGACATATCAGAGGAGAACAGATGAACGGCGTCATGTGTACGTACTTATGTCAAAAAGTCGATTTGCGAATATCGTGTTCAGTATTTGGAAACGTTAGCAAGTGCGCTGTTGTTTAATATACGCCACTAGTTGGTAGTATTTCTGCAGTAAAATGGTTGTCTATTTTGTGCATTTTACGGCATTGGAAGAAATTCGTGGTGTGTCTCCTGGGCAGATCTTGGGGTGGGGGGATGTGAATCGAACGAAGTAACATGGAGAGCTGCGCCGACATCCTGCCCGCCACAGAAGCCAGCTGACAGCCTGGTCAGTGGCCCCGTCCACCTGTGTGGGGACGCTGACAGTCTGGCCGACACACCGGGCCTTCGGTAGCAGGAAGATGTTGATTGGCTCAGCGTTTTGATGCGGTCCAGCTAACAATAGATCGTCGACAGCAGTCTGTCTTAGACCGGTTTAATGTTATCATCTTTTTGGGGCGAGATATTATCTGCACAAGGATCACTTTAAATGTGTTAGTGGCAGAGCTTCAGGACCCAGTGGGCAGTGGAAACTTATGATTTGACTATTTCTCATTGAAATAGAGAATAAAACTTGTACTAGTTTAAAGTCAGATTCGTCTATTAGAAAGAGGCCCCAATCGTCAGCATATGCAGTGCAAGCTGCATTCATTGCTTCGATTGAAATGCCATTTATTGATATGTGGACCATTCTAAAGAGAGCGATACGAGGCTAACACACACAGAACCACTGAAAGCGGGCAGCCTTGCCTCATAGACCTAGGAATTGTCACCACTCCACCATACTGGTTGGGCAAGGTTGCAGGATACGTAGATTCAGTCCAGTCTACTGCTTCCATTGATATCGAAAAACGTGAGATCACTTGTGTGTCGGTACTTTGATCTCCACACGCCCCTGTCTCGCATTTCGCTGATAGCGTCCTGTGATTCTGTGTGACCGATTTTGCATCGTCAGCTGGCCATCCTCTGCTGTGGTGCATTTAAAGTCACCTCCAAACACTATGTTTTCGCGCCATTTTTTAATGGAAGCCTCCAGATTCATCGTCTAAAGAAGCCTGCTTTTCTAGTTTGTTTTCGGTTCCTTAGGGAGTGTGAGGGTTAGTGCCCCATTATCCACTAGAATGACCTAGCATTCCTTAAATTGTGGCAATATGCCATCCTGTTAAGTCAGAAAATTTAAATACTAACGTGGCAAAAATTAAACGTGAAGATATTTTTGGGACATACTTATAGGCTTCCAAAGTTAAAGCCCTACTAGATCAACACTGTGCTATAGTGATTCCAGTCCCGACACAGTAGAAAATTATGCCAGCAGCAGATTGCTTGGCTTTTGCATCGTCTTTGAGTTTCTCCTTTGTGGAGCCCTTAACTTCTCATGTGTCCGAAATCTGAGTTCAGGACGCCATTTCACGAACCATCACAGCCAGATTTTACCTGCAGAAAACTCATCATAGTGGAAAAAATTTCGTAATTTTTAGTGTTGTGCAAGTTGCAATGCTACATATGTAATACCTCTAGCTTGAAGTCCATACCACCTCTGGTCCAGATTCCTGCAATACCGCAGCAAGATGAGCGTCTGTTTGTGCCAAAAACGCAAGGTTTCTGCCCATAAGCACTACACTGATATCTTGTTCGTAGTGCCTCTTCACGTAGTCTTCTAAAGTTTACAGAGGTACTGTGAGCTTGGAATTAGCCCATTTCCTTCTTCTGGACAGCTTCCACGGCTTTCCATGTAGCTTCCAGTTACACAAACGTCGGTTTCTTGGAGGCGTGAATAATAATTCAGAACATCA
This sequence comes from Schistocerca nitens, assembly GCF_023898315.1. Lineage (NCBI taxonomy): Eukaryota > Metazoa > Arthropoda > Insecta > Orthoptera > Acrididae > Schistocerca > Schistocerca nitens. Next base: position 383,218 of record NW_026045983.1, on the reverse strand, counting down.
TAAAATGACGTCACTTTTCACGAACTACCCGAAATAGAGCAAATTTGGGACTGCCCCTTACTTTCATTTCGGTACAACCTTACTCTTAAGTGAATGCTGGACGATACGTTTTATCAATCACATAAGCAACACGATACTGCAGACTATTTTCTCTTACGAAATACATTGAAAATACGTCATAAATGGCTTCAGGAATAATTTACAACTAAACCCTGTGGAAGATTGTTATCTCGACAACAATGCAAAAATAGCGGCGGGGAATGAGGAGATAACACAGCCGGCAGTGAACCCACAATGGCGTCTGGGAATGACTTTCGCTATTACAACCAGTCAGCTTTTGAAGTTCTTCCATTTTGTAAGTACGGTGATCGTTTGGAATCGCCCAGCGACTGATCATCAGACGGTGGCACAGGTTTATTGCGTACTGGGGGTCGTGCAGGTGAGGCCGGGAATATATAACGAAACGTGTAAGCCGTGAGTGTGGCGTGAATTACGTGGGACACGAGGCAGACTTAGGGGCATTACTTTCATTTGCTACTATCCGTCGCTTTTTCTTGCTGCACGTAATATTCTGGATAACACCGTGTATGTTTTGCAGTAACGTTAATCCTATAGCAGCTCTCAAACTATCTACAGGTAGGAACAGCCACACGCTTCGCTAAATGTAAAAAAGCCAAAGTGCATGACTAGAGTTACGGTCAAAACATCTGCACTCTCCCGCCCCCATTAAATCTTCGTTGTGCAGACTGTCTGATTTGTACCAGGGCGGGAGGTCTACGTTAAGCTGAAAGGCGACGATGTGCTTCTGTGTCGCGAAGGCAACGACTGTGAGAGCCAGATAATGGTTGTGGTAACAGGTTGACCAGTAGTTGACCGTAATGTTTACGTCCGCGCCATATTTAAAAATGGATCCTCAAGTCTTATTGCGATTTGATTCTTATTTTCGAGTTGGTGAAACTTGTTCCCTCAAGACTGTGTCACTTGAGCGAATTATGTCCCCTATGACGGAGAGAAGCTTGTCGTATGCTTTCAGCGGCGCCTTCTTGTTATTTACATGCGGCAGGAGTAGCATCCCTTTGAGCATTGAATTTATGCGACTTTCAACTATTCGACACTATTTTCTCTTAGGTTTCGCCGACTTGTCTAATCATTCCAGTCGTGTTCACTTCCCACCGTCCACCGTGCTATTACCACCTGCCCCCCCCCCCCCCCCCCCCCACAACGCAGAAGCCGGTGACACCGCAAGTGCACTTTCAGGCTCCGCCTCAGACTGGCGCGCGTCCGCTGGTTGCCGACTGGCAGGGCAGCATGTGGGCGCCCGGCACAGGGGGCGCGGAGACGGCGGCCGCGCGCGTCTGCCTACTGCTCGGGGAAAGCACGCGTCTCAACGTCTAGGCTTGTCGACATTTCTTGTTTTGCGTTGTTTAAGTCTTAAATTTACAGAACGCCATTCTTCAGTAAATTATAGTCAGGCAGCTCACAGTGTTTTATCTACTTCTGGAGCAGAATATAAACTGCCAATTGCACAGTTTCTTGGTTTCACAAATAACCTTGTTAATTTTTAGAGAGATTGAAAAAGTCATGAAAACCTAAGTGTTCGTAGTTCCCGTTTGTACAAGCAACAGATTTTTTTATTTTTTCAAGAAATTTCTATTGTTTCTGACTAGATTTTAGCAGTGCAACGTGCATGTAAACGTGAATGTTACATAACAGTATATCAAATAACAAATAAGAAAAGATCCCTGTTAAACTCGCCACATAGTAAAATATTAACGTATTTTGAGTCGTAGAGTCTATTGTGCCATGGACTGCCTTGTAATTTTGCATTCCCCGTCCGGACAGAATGGGACAAAAAAGCTGCCCCGAGTCCAACAACTCTGTGTGTCCCCTCCGGACACCCGGCTGCAGTGCCACGCCTGATCACGTGATGCCGCACCACACACGACCTTCCGAACGGAAATGCGACGGAAGGCGTGTGAGCAGAGCGGAGCAGACAAACAGCACCGAGCACAGGCTTCCTACGTAGTCGCAGCCGCGCGTGCGCAGTGACGCCTGTTTCCTGGCGCTCTCTGGCAGCTGCTCAGACGAACGTAGGCAGTAGTAGCAAAACGAAAGGCCCCAAAAAATTCTCGCCAGAAATCGATTATACTTTTTCCCGTTGTAGAAGTGACACCGGATAAGCTTTATTTAGTTGTTACCGGCATCTGACGTAGAATGTACAAAGTAGCTGTTTAGCGAAAGAGTGGAACTGTTTTCTGGCCACAGCACATTGGTTAATTCCGGTTGGGAAAGACGGCAGCTCTCGAGATTTATTTCGTTCATCTGAACACAAGTCTACAAAGAAGAGGGATTTGTTTCCTGTCCAAGAAGGTGGTTCTAAAATGAATGTGCGCAACGGTACAAAATAATAAACGCTAAAATGAAGATTTGGCCCTGTCTTGACTACCCCCTGAAACAGATCATACAGGGTGTTTAAAAAATGACCGGTATATTTGAAACGGCAATAAAAACTAAACGAGCAGCGATAGAAATACACTGTTTGTTGCAATATGCTTGGGACAACAGTACATTTTCAGGCAGACAAACTTTAGAAATTACAGTAATTACAATTTTCAACAACAGATGGCGCTGCGGTCTGGGACACTCCATAGTACGATATTTTCCACATATCCACCATGCGTAGCAATAATATGGCGTAGTCTCTGAATGAAATTACCCGAAACCTTTGACAACGTGTCTGGCGGAATGGCTTCACATGCAGATGAGATGTACTGCTTCAGCTGTTCAATTGTTTCTGGATTCTGGCGGTACACCTGGTCTTTCAAGTGTCCCCACAGAAAGAAGTCACAGGGGTTCATGTCTGGCGAATAGGGAGGCCAATCCACGCCGCCTCCTGTATGTTTCGGATAGCCGAAAGCAATCACACGATCATCGAAATATTCATTCAGGAAATTAAAGACGTCGGCCGTGCGATGTGGCCGGGCACCATCTTGCATAAACCACGAGGTGTTCGCAGTGTCGTCTAAGGCAGTTTGTACCGCCACAAATTCACGAAGAATGTCCAGATAGCGTGATGCAGTAATCGTTTCGCATCTGAAAAATGGGCCAATGATTCCTTTGGAAGAAATGGCGGCCCAGACCAGTACTTTTTGAGGATGCAGGGACGATGGGACTGCAACATGGGGCTTTTCGGTTCCCCATATGCGCCAGTTCTGTTTATTGACAAAGCCGTCCAGGTAAAAATAAGCTTCGTCAGTAAAGCAAATGCTGCCCACATGCATATCGCTGTCATCAATCCTGTGCACTATATCGTTAGCGAATGTCTCTCGTGCAGCAATGGTAGCGGCGCTGAGGGGTTGCCTCTCGTGCAGCAATGGTAGCAGCGCTGAGGGGTCGCCGCGTTTGAATTTTGTATGGATAGAGGTGTAAACTCTGGCGCATGAGACGATACGTGGACGTTGGCGTCATTTGGACCGCAGCTGCAACACGGCGAACGGAAACCCGAGGCCGCTGTCGGATCACCTGCTGCACTAGCTGCGCGTTGCTGTCTGTGGTTGCCGTACGCGGTCGCCCTACCTTTCCAGCACGTTCATCCGTCACGTTCCCAGTCCGTTGAAATTTTTCAAACAGATCCTTTATTGTATCGCTTTTCGGTCCTTTGGTTACATTAAACCTCCGTTGAAAACTTCGTCTTGTTGCAACAACACTGTGTTCTAGGCGGTGGAATTCCAACACCAGAAAAATCCTCTGTTCTAAGGAATAAACCATGTTGTCTACAGCACACTTGCACGTTGTGAACAGCACACGCTTACAGCAGAAAGACGACGTACAGAATGGCGCACCCACAGACTGCGTTGTCTTCTATATCTTTCACATCACTTGCAGCGCCATCTGTTGTTGAAAATTGTAACTACTGTAATTTCGAAAGTTTGTCTGCCTGAAAATGTACTGTTGTCCCAAGCATATTGCAACAAACGGTGTATTTCTATCGCTGCTCGTTTAGTTTTTATTGCCGTTTCAAATATACCGGTCATTTTTGAAACACCCTGTAGGTCCCTTAATGGACTTTAACATGTAAATTCCTACCTAAACATAAATGAATGAATAAGACAACTAATACTGCTAAATGATAAACGTTGTTCCTGCTTATATATTTATTGTAGATTAAAAAACATTTGTATTACAAAGTTTACATTTCCTAAGTAAAATTACTAATCAGTTGCCCAACTCTGCCCCTTATTCTGACTGCGCGATATAATATCAATAACGTGAAATGACTGACATCATCTACGTACCAAACACTAGAGGACACTACTTTTAGAGATGATCTACGGTGGTATGGAACCTCAGTGGAAATAAACTAACGTGATCACAGCTGTTTAGCTTTTATAGCCCTAATAAGCCGAAGCAATTTGCGATATCACTGTCTGTATTGCATCCAGTGCATCGAAGTGATGGTTCTCGTACTCGTCTGCCACGATGGAAGAACTCCACCCACAATTAAACTCATTCAAACACTAGGACGGCAGAAGGCGATCCTCTGCCTAACATAATGCTGTCTTCCCCTCTCTTTGTTGTACAGACGAGAAACGCGAACTCCCAGCCACAATGACAGAGTTCAGATAACTTCGCAACGTAAGTACAGGCAGAGGAAATGCTCCTAACTACTGAACGCTGCATACTCAATGACGACTTCCCACCTAGAGGTGAAGTCCAGAATCGTATAGGCTCGCAACAGTACAGTGCCTAACTGTTCTAAGTATAAACTCTCCTGAGAGGAAAGACAGCAAGTCCGTCTGTCCCAACAAAGCTGATTTCGACCGAACGGCACACATGGGCACTCACAACGGAAGACCTCGTCTCTCCACCGCTGGTCTCCCAGCAAGGCTCAGCTCCCCACCATCGTAGTTCCACAAACGAATCATATTCCCGAAACTACGGAATACTTTGCCTCTCTACAGATTCTTCCGAGCGCCGACCAAACATATTTTACTATTTTGTCGTCCAGCGCGGAAAGTTTGCGAGGAAATGCGTATACTCATACAATGGTAGGCTTCTCAGTAAAAATCCTTGGAAATAACCCAGACGGCGTGGTTTCCGGGATGCCGCTTCTTCGTTCCTCTCACCTGCGTCCAAGATTTGCAGAGTTCGGAAGTATTATCCAGCGGCCGGTCGCCCCTGTATTGTGCCTTCACGCTCAGGTGTCCAGACCGTCCGTCTCGGCACTTCCTGTGTGGAGCTGAACCACCACGCCTGTGGGGGCCCTCCACCCAGGGCTTGAGTTCCACCTGCCATTTCATCTCCACTGTAGTTCCAACCTCTACTAGTAGAGGCAATCATTCATTACGCCGTTCTGATAATAAAGACACTGCATCACTTTTCATTCAATAAGCATTAACAGTTTTTTACAAGGCGTATGTGGCAATGTTGGTCTCCTTTATATATTCATATATGCTTCTTACAACCTACCACATGATACCTAATTGTGTTTTTAGATCACGGCAAAGAATGTGGATGGGTGCTTCTAAGGTGCGAAATTATAGTCACCTTACAATACCCCCATCTAAAGAACTATTTTGTACTAGGATGGTGTAATTCTAATAGTATTATCTCACCCAGTACAAAATCATATAACCATCAATTGTCTGTACAAGGAAACTAATAATAACATGAGGGCAGAGGAACACTTGAATCATGATAAGTTCATCTACAGTTATTCTGCATTCATTCATGGGTTTACTGCCATAAATGTACTTATTACATTTTTATTATAATCTGTCTACCCCTTATGTTTGGAATATTGTTCCGAGATGTGACAATTGTAATATACAATATCAAAAGAAATTTAACTAACTTTACAAAATTTTTATTCTCTTTCAAAAATGGCAGTTCCCACCTTTCTTTAGACTTAAGACCGACGCTCTCTGTCATTCATCCGTCCATAAGACATTTCACAAACTGATTTACCAAGTGTAGTGTTTCCGTAATGTTTATACCCTTTAAACAGTTCAAAAACCTAATGTTCTAACGCATTCCTTGTCAAACTGCATTTACATTTACTGTTCAAATGGCTCTGAGCACTATGTGACTTAACTTCTGAGGTCATCAGTCGCCTAGAACTTAGAACTAATTAAACCTAACTAACCTAAGGACACCACACACATCCATGCCCGCGGCAGGATTCGAACCTGCGACCGTAGCGGTCGCTCGGCACCAGACTGTAGCGCCTAGAACCGCACGGCCACTCCGGATGGCCTTACATTTACTGTGCCCACTAATATTTTTAATAAGAGTTCGGATTGACCACCAATTTAAACTTATGTGTTTGTTCTCAGTCCATAAAATGTAATACATAAAAACATTATAAACCCATAGCATCATCAACAAAGAAAATGACAAACAATAGTTTTACATAAATACATGCACAAATAGAATTCTGGAAATACACAAATATACAGAAACAGTGAAGCACGTCACATCATTATCAAAGAGAATGTCAAACAATACTTTTACGTGAATACATACACAAATATTTTCTTAAGGCTACCCTGAAAAATAAGTACAAAATGTTTACACAATGATAGATATCAGAAAGTGATAGTTTTTTGGATGGACTTGTTCAGTGTTCACTACATTATGCACCTTTTTTTATCAAGAGTCACACACTGATTCGGATTTCACAACACACTTTCTTCTTCATTTGTGTACAGGGATGGAATCAACAGATTTTTTTGTGAGGTTTAGGACGTAAAGATTATTTGAGATCATGTTGCCTTTAGAAGTCAGTCTTTGGACCCTCAGCCCATTGTTGATTCCGTCAGGTTACCAGCCTCTCGCTGAGTTGATGACGTGCTGCCGGACGAGGAGGTCATGTTAGACGTGTCTGAAAAAGTTATTTGTAAAATGAAGAAGTGACTGTTATTTCACGTTCGGTTTATATCGCCGTGCAAGCAGATGTAGTTACGGACAGTTCTGTGAAAATTTGGGAGATTGTGGAGTGTTGTAGAGAAAACCATGTGTGTAACTATTGGCTTCTGTGAAGAATTCTGCGTGGCGTGTTCAGTATGCATTTACAGAACATTTTTTGACGAGCATCTTCCTTTGAAGAATCCACTGAAAAGGACCGAATGTGAAACTCATTTCATAGCACAGCATAGACTGTATTAATCTCGTAATATTTCTTGAGTGTGACATAAGCTGCATGAACTAGTAGTGGATGTAATATCGACGTAAATGTGGGCTTGTTGACACCATAACTAAAATTAAAAAAAAAAAAAAACATTATTATCGATAAGCAGAGATTTCCACTTTTGCCCGTTATTACTAGAAATTTACGGGTTTATTTTGTTACTTGAGTTACGCGGACTTTGCAATCGTAAGTATCAACAATGGTTTTGTTCAATGCTACTTTTAACATCATCTACATAGTACCTACGAATGCAGAGCAATGGATGGTGAATGAACGCTGTACTCAGGTATGTGTACATTAATTTGCAGCTTGCTTCACTCAGTGCGAGCGAGTCTTTTTAAAATCTGCTACGGTGCACCACATCTTTACAACATTTTTGCAGTACCACATGTTTCTCAATTTTACTTTATTCCTTCGTGGACAGATAACACATCTTACGCTCTGAACACCTTGCAAAATTGTACACTCATTTTGTTGTTAACATAGTTATAGTCTACACAAAGAAGCATACCCTTATTTTCTTACACATGACATCCTGCCCTTTTATGTACTGTAGTACCTCTTTGAACCTGATAATATAGTAGAAAATTTGATAAAGTTACAAATAACTTTGTAAGTAGGCTGTTTAGGTTTTCTTATTGGTAACGCCACGTAGCGCTCTGTATGAAAATCACTGGCTGTGCTGTGTGCAGTCTGTGGCTAGTTTGCATTGTTGTCTGCCATTGTAGTGTTGGGCAGCTGGATGTTAACAGCGCGTAGCGTTGCGCAGTTGGAGGTGAGCCGCCATCAGTGGTGGATGTGGGGAGATGGCGGAGTTTTGAAATTTGTAACACTGCATGTCATGAACTGCTATAAATATCAACACTATTAAGGTAAATACATTGTTTGTTCTCTACTAAAATCTTTCATTTCCTAGCTATGCCTATCATTAGTTAGTGCCTTCCGTAGTTTGAATCTTTTATTTAGCTGGCAGTAGTGGCGCTCGCTGTTTGGCAGTAGTTCGAGTAACGAAGATTTTTGGTGAGGTAAGTGATTTGTGAAAGGTATAGGTTAATGTTAGTCAGGGCCATTCTTTTGTAGGGATTTTTGAAAGTCAGATTGCGTTGCGCTAAAAATATTGTGTGTCAGGTTAAGCACAGTCTTGTATAATTTTTCTAAGGGGACGTTTCATATGTCGACCCTTAGCCGAGGATACCTCACTGGAATCTTCTGATTTTTTCTTGTAGTTTGTGTAATTAGTGTAGCTATTGTTTATTGCTACCACGTAATCATAGAGAGAATTTCCTTTGTAGTTGTAGTTTTTCATTGTTGTACAGTAAAACAGTTGTGGCATCCATGTAGATTTGCACCAAGTATTTCGCAGCTGCAATTAACTAGATATTATTTTCAGTACTATGTTAATGTGTTCTCTTATTTTTGCTCTTCAAATTATGCTTTTCTGTGTTGTCGTGTGAAATATTGTGACAATAATGGTGTGTGAAAAACGTAATACTAGGCTCCAAAGTAAACTGAGAAATAACAGTGAAGACGAAAGCAGTGTGTTAGCACCACCATGTAATGAATTAACTAATATTCAAAGTAGTAATTTGGTAACTGTGCATAGGGAAATGGAGCGGGCGGCAAATAATGGTGTAGACAGTGAAACAGGTAGTGAAGAGGGAAGCATTATCGATCGATCGGTCGGCAACAGCTCGCCTTAGGAATCGGGAATGACAGAACACAATATTGCAAATACTGTAGACTCAGGTTTTGGGTTCTCATCGTTTTCTCAAATGAGTCAAGACACATTTTCCGCTTGGCAAAGTGGGAATGTTGCCGGTGCAAATTCACTGCCGAAAAGCACTGAGGAACATGTTTCAGACACCAGTGTACTCTTATTACAATTAATGCAACAAATGGGACAAAAGCTTCAAAAGTTAGACACAATGGAACAAAATCTTCAAAAGTTAGACACAATGGAACAACACCAGAGACAAACACAGCAACAGTTAGACACAATGGAACAAAATCAGAGACAAACACAGCAAAAGCTTCAAAAGTTAGACACGATGGAACAAAATCAGAGACAAACACAGCAACAGCTTCAAAAGTTAGACTTATTGGAACAAACTCTTGAACAAACACGTGAAGATTTAACTACTGAGTTACATAACATTGAATCGAAATGTCAAAAAGCCTGTAATGTAAAAACACAAATTTGTGAGCATTTTCAACCTATTTTTTCGCGGCATGAAAATGCATTACAGAATCACGAAGCAGCCATAAAAGAACTGCAAATTATTGTTCATGAAAATCATGAGACGTTGCAAGCTAAAATTGACTCAGTTGCATCTACCGATACAGTTACGCAACTTGCAAAAACTCAGGAAAACTTAAAGGACACAGTAGATACGATTTCAACACAAATGGACACTCTGAAACTTGGTTCAGAAAAACATACAGAGGAAATAATTTCACTATCGGATAAGGTAGCCGAACTTTCAGATCAGTTCACTAACTTATCTAGAAGGTAGATGATGATCTGAATGACACAACACCTGTAGCCTTCACTGACACTGAAGAGTATGAAGAAATTAGAAAATTCAAACAAAATCAAAATCAAATCAATACACAGTACAAAAGAGAAATCCAGGAAGTGCAAGATCAGTTGGTACAAGTAATACAAAAACTACAAATTTCAGAGGACACTCGCGCTCCAACACGGGAAGAGGGACACAAGAATACGGAAAGGACGCAAAATAATAACACAGGGCATTTCGGAAGTTATGAAAGAAATTGGCAATGTGCACCGAATTTTGAAATGGAACCGCCGAAACGACGTAACAATGACCGATATGCGACTCGCCAACATGATGACTTCGACTATAAGCTGTTCATTGTTGTTGTGGTCTTCAGTCCTGAGACTGGTTTGATGCAGCTCTCCATGATACTCTATCCTGTGCAAGCTTCTTCATCTCCCAGTACCTACTGCAACCTACATCCTTCTGAATCTGCTTAGTGTATTGATCTCTTGGTCTCCCTCTACGATTTTTACCCTCCACGCTGCCCTCCAATGCTAAAGTTGTGACCTTGATGCCTCAAGACATGTCCTACCAACCGATCCCTTCTTTTAGTCAAGTTGTGCCACAAACTTCTCTTCTCCCCAATCCTATTCAATACCTCCTCATTAGTTACGTGATCTACCCACCTTATCTTCAGCATTCTTCTGTAGCACCACATTTCGAAAGCTTCTATTCTCTTCTTGTCCAAACTAGTTATCGTCCATGTCTCACTTCCATACATGGCTACACTCCATACAAATACTTTCAGAAACGACTTCCTGACACCTAAATCTATACTCGATGTTAACAAATTTCTCTTCTTGAGAAACGCTTTCCTTGCCATTGCCAGTCTACATCTCTCTACTTCGACCATCATCGGTTATTTTACTCCCTAAATAGCAAAACTCCTTTACTACTTTAAGTGTCTCATTTCCTAATCTAATTCCCTCAGCATCACCCGACTTAATTTGACTACATTCCATTATCCTCGTTTTGCTTTTGTTGATGTTCATCTTATATCCTCCTTTCAAGACATTGTCCATTCCGTTCAACTGCTCTTCCAAGTCCTTTGCTGTCTCTGACAGAATTACAATGTCATCGGCGAACCTCAAAGTTTTTACTTCTTCTCCATGAATTTTAATACCTACTCCGAACTTTTCTTTTGTTTCCTTTACTGCTTGCTCAATATACAGATTGAATAACATCGGGGAGAGGCTACAACCCTGTCTCACTCCTTTCCCAACCACTGCTTCCCTTTCATGCCCCTCGACTCTCATAACTGCCATCTGGTTTCTGTACAAATTGTAAATAGCCTTTCGCTCCCTGTATTTTACCCCTGCCACCTTCAGAATTTGAAAGAGAGTATTCCAGTCAACATTGTCAAAAGCTTTCTCTAAGTCTACAAATGCTAGAAACGTAGGTTTGCCTTTTCTTAATCTTTCTTCCAAGATAAGTCGTAAGGTCAGTATTGCCTCACGTGTTCCAACATTCCTACGGAATCCAAACTGATCTTCCCCGAGGTCGGCTTCTACCAGTTTTTCCATTCGTCTGTAAAGAATTCGCGTTAGTATTTTGCAGCTGTGACTTATTAAACTGATAGTTCGGTAATTTTCACATCTGTCAACACCTGCTTTCTTTGGGATTGGAATTATTATATTCTTCTTGAAGTCTGAGGGTATTTCACCTGTCTCATACATCGTGCTCACTAGATGGTAGAGTTTTGTCATGACTGGCTCTCCCGAGGCCATCAGTAGTTCTAGTGGAATGTTGTCTACTCCCGGGGCCTTGTTTCGACTCAGGTCTTTCAGTGCTCTGTCAAACTCTTCACGCAGTACCTTATCTCCCATTTCATCTTCATCTACATCCTCTTCCATTTCCATAATATTGTCCTCGAGTACATCTCCCTTGTATAAACCCTCTATATACTCCTTCCACCTTTCTGCCTTCCCTTCTTTGCTTAGAACTGGGTTGCCATCTGAGCTCTTGATATTCATACAAGTGGTTCTCTTCTCTCCAAAGGTCTCTCTAATTTTTCTGTAGGCAGTATCTATCTTACCCCTAGTGAGACAAGCCTCTACATCCTTACATTTGTCCTCTAGCCATCCCTGCTTAGCCATTTTGCACTTCCTGTCGATTTCATTTTTGAGACGTTTGTATTCCTTTTTGCCTGCTTCATTTACTGCATTTTTATATTTTCTCCTTTCATCAATTAAATTCAATATTTCTTCTGTTACCCAAGGATTTCTATTAGCCCTCGTCTTTTTACCTACTTGATCGTCTGCTGCCTTCACCACTTCATCCCTCAGAGCTACCCATTCTTCTTCTACTGTATTTCTTTCCCCCATTCCTGTCAATTGTCCCCTTATGCTCTCCCTGAAACTCCCTACAACCTCTGGTTCTTTCAGTTTATCCAGGTCCCATCTCCTTAAATTCCCACCTTTTTGCAGTTTCTTCAGTTTCAATCTGCAGTTCATAACCAATAGATTGTGGTCAGAATCCACATCTGCCCCAGGAAATGTCTTACAATTTAAAACCTGGTTCCTAAATCTCTGTCTAACCATTATATAATCTATCTGAAACCTGTCAGTATCTCCTGGCTTCTTCCATGTATACAGCCTCCTTTCATGATTCTTGAACCAAGTGTTAGCTATGATTAAGTTATGCTCTGTGCAAAATTCTACAAGGCGGCTTCCTCTTTCATTCCTTCCCCCCAATCCATATTCACCTACTATGTTTCCTTCTCTCCCTTTTCCTACTGACGAATTCCAGTCACCCATGACTATTAAATTTTCGTCTCCCTTCACTACCTGAATAATTTCTTTTATCTCGTCATACATTTCATCTATTTCTTCATCATCTGCAGAGCTAGTTGGCATATAAACTTGTACTACTGTAGTAGGCATGGGCTTTGTGTCTATCTTGGCCACAATAATGCGTTCACTATGCTGTTTGTAGTAGCTAACCCGCACTCCTATTTTTTTATTCATTATTAAACCTACTCCTGCATTACCCCTATTTGATTTTGTATTTATAACCCTGTAATCACCTGACCAAAAGTCTTGTTCCTCCTGCCACCGAACTTCACTAATTCCCACTATATCTAACTTTAACCTATCCATTTCCCTTTTTAAATTTTCTAACCTACCTGCCCGATTAAGGGATCTGACATTCCACGCTCCGATCCGTAGAATGCCAGTTTTCTTTCTCCTGATAACGACGTCCTCTTGAGTAGTCCCCGCCTGGAGATCCGAATGGGGGACTATTTTACCTCCGGAATATTTTACCCAAGAGGACGCCATCATCATTTAATCATACAGTAGAGCTGCATGTCCTCAGGAAAAATTACGGCTGTAGTTTCCCCTTGCTTTCAGCCGTTCGCAGTACCAGCACAGCAAGGCCGTTTTGGTTAATGTTACAAGGCCAGATCAGTCAATCATCCAGACTGTTGCCCCTGCAACTACTGAAAAGGCTGCTGCCCCTCTTCAGGCACCACATGTTTGTCTGGCCTCTCAACAGATACCCCTCCGTTGTGGTTGCACCTACGGTACGGCCATCTGTATCGCTGAGGCACGCAAGCCTCCCCACCAACGGCAAGGTCCATGGTTCATGGCTGTTCATTACTACACGTAAATTCAAAACATTTAAGAATTCTGGCAACGACATTCATCCACAAGCATGGCTCCATCAATTCTCTCGTTGTTTTCCTCCCAACTGGTCGTTAGAACACAGATTAGAATTTATGTGTGACTATTTAGAGAATGAACCAGCTGTAAGAATGCGATCGGTCATTCACGATTGTCACAGTGAAGGAGAATTTTACCATGCCTTCCTCTCAACATAATGGTCTCAAACTACACAAGACCGAGTAAAACATAGCATCATGATGATGAAACACTTTGAACAATCTGAATTTTCCAGTCTTGTCAAATATTTTGAAGACATGTTGCATAAGAATCAGTATCTTTCAAACCCATACAGCCCCTCAGAACTCATCCGCATTTGCTTAATCAAATTGCCTGAACTTTTACGACATATTATTTTAGCAGGACGTTGCAAAGACGACATTGAAGCTTTTCAGGGACTGTTACAAGAACTGGAAATTGACACTGACAATCGCGGAACGCGAAAACAGGAGCACAACAATTACAGGTCACATCTGTCACAATTCCGCGATGAAAGAAATAATAACTGGACACGACGAGGCTATTCTCACAACACAAATCGTGACCACAACAGACACCACCCGTATGACAACTACTAGCAGAGTAATAATTACAGAGAAAGTTCGTATTTCCGTCGTAATGAATATGACAGAGACAATCATAGAAATAGACAATATGGTAACCAGAACTATTATTATCAAGGGAGACAGAATAATTTCAGACGCAACAGTTCAGCGCGCAGTTACGATTCAGGGAGAATTTCTCCACCACGTGACCGACAAGAAAGAAACTGTGGAATCTACCGACATGACGACAGACGATATAATCATAACGACAGACCTGAATTTTATCAGAACTGGCGAGCTTCAAACAGGGCAGGGCCTTCTCGTCAAGGTGAATTTGTAGAAGTTAGGTATCCTAATCCCAATAAAGACGCGCGCCAACAAAGAGACAGACAATGACTCGCACAGCAGGCAGCTGCGTGCGCCAGCTGGCTCAGGGAAAAATAACATAGACGCTAACCTTGAGAAAAATTCCAGTATTCTTTACCGACGTAAACCATTTGATAATTGCATTAAAGTTGAAACTCTGCGTACTAGAAGGAGCAAAGGGTTACACCATATTTCACATGTAAAACCATTTATTGAGAGATAATCTGCTTTTTAACTTAGTCTTTGGTATAAAATTTTTCATTTCACATTACTAGTACTCTTTTTCAATCTTAGAAACTGTTAACATGCAACTATGTTTTAAAGTTAACTATCCAGTCAAGAACCAAGAGAACGTATTTAAACAGAAATTACGAATGCATTGTTATTGTGAACAGACGACACAGTGTTATTGTGTGTGTACATTCTTGCTTGTTAGTTCCACGATTATGTAACGACTATAAGGCTCACATACTTAGAACATTTATCAGTACTGCTAATGAGATTTTAATGCAAAATTTTGGTTTACTTGAAAATACATTCTGGATTTAAAGTACTTTCTGTGAGATACCAGATGACACAGTGGTTAGTTTATGTGACAGCTACACGATTTTATCACGACGCTACTAATGTGTGACAATTTACAATGTTGCTTTTGCGGTGTATCTGTTTTATATCTGCACAGTTTTTCTGAATTATTCTGGAAAGTAAAACATGTTTTAGTAGTACCTTTTGTGGTATAGCTACAATGAGATAGCCTTTTTCGTATCATAACAATACGTTACATTATAGTACTTTCTTGATCATGGTAAGGTACGTAATAACTACGATATCTATACGCAAAGCATTTCACTTTCGTTTATGATAAGGTAAATACATTGACTTCAGCAGAACTTTGCTTACAGAGGACGATAACTAGGACAGTTCCACAGAATTATCTTAAAGCAAGACGCACATTCAGCGCTACAGGAGACGCATTTGAGTGATTAATTTTGTACCTAAACCATCTATTTTTCAAGATTTTTGAATTACAATGAAAGTTTTCGATGATACATTTCATTCCATTTCTGTAATCTGTAACACCTGAGGGTATAATTACATTAATCCTCAGGGGGGTACACACCTACTTTGTGTACCATGTGTCTGGCAAGCACAAGGAGCCCTAGCTAATATGGTATTTGCTTATACAACTTTACACATCGGTACCATATTTCTCTAACACAGAATTACACAGCTATCTGATTACTTAACTGAGAGAGACAAACATTTTTTTTACTATGTCAGTGACGGATGTTTACGCAATTACACAGTTGGATAACTTCACACTTATGAAATTGTATTTCGTGTGTACTTTGTGAACTGTTCATATTTTTTTGGAACCATTGTGATACTATGAGAGCTTTGAATGATATATTTGGTATGGGATCATGATTTATAAAGTACGTTTGAGGTAGATGACACTAATGAAATGAGCAGAGAATTTTGTTTTGGGTTTTGAGATTATTGGAGGAAGTTATGACGATTTTAAGAATTGACTGAGATGTTATGATATTTTTACGACGACGATATGTATTATGCTGTGGAGGTATGTCTATGATCAATAAGCTGAGAATCGTACTTTAAAGAGTTATGAAATTACACATGCGTGAATGTATCACAATGCCGCAAAAATTTTTTTGGACTCTGTTATATTGATAGGATTTTGTTTTTACACATTTGCAACGCAAATTCTCGACCTGTGAAATTTTTTATATGAGACTGTCACAGTAGTGCAAACTGCTGCCGTAAATATTTCGGTAAGAAAGTTGAGTGACCTGCACATAATAATGCGTCATGGCCGCACAGCTGTGCCACCTGCCTGGAGAAAAAGCCATTAGTGTGTGCGTTTCAGCGGCACAGGTAAAAAAAAAAGGAGGCCATTATCCTCGCTATTGACATTTCTTTGTAGAAAGCATCGCAAATACGACACGCTCAAACTTGAAAACATGATTATACTGTGGAACTCTTAATTTATGATATTTACTAAAATGCCTAATGAAATAATGAGAAACATTTTACATCTATTGTCTTGCTAGTTGAGAGTTTGTTCATTTTGTTTAAAATCTAGTTTCTAGCTGCACTGCAGCATTGGTTACAATAAAATTTAATGGATGTACTAATATAGATGTTTTATGCCTACAGATCCAGTAAATAATAACTTTATGCTTTAAAAAAAGGGAAATGAAGGAGCACAAAAAGACATTTCCCTTCACAGGACTTGCATACATAATTTTCTTTTCCACTACTTGGTAATATTTCTCGTAGAATTAGTTGTGGTGCACCACTTTAATTACATAGACATTAAGATGTGAATAGACATTTCCCTTGACTGCATTGTTGTCTTTAGTGTAATATTTTTTTCTGCTTGAGCTTTGTCATGTTTAGATATAAGCTGCTGTTTGCCAGGCATAATGTTACTGCATTTGACTTTGTATTACGCTGTTAAGCCGGTTTTACTACGCATTTATTTTTCTTGTTTGCTGCACAGTGCCTTATATTAGTTGTAATATTGCAATTGCTTTGCCAATTTGAATTTTTTGTCATTGATGTTTGTGTTACTTGTTTTGTGCTGCTGCATTGCCTCGTCCCTTAGTATATATATCTGAGCTCAGTAGATTTAAGTTAGCTTAAGAGGGGGTAGACTATATAAGAGAACGAGTTGTGATGAGTTGGGAGAAATGCATTGAGAAGCTATAAGAATATGGTTTACCAAACAAAGTATTTTGAAAGAGGATATGAACAAAAAAGTAGGTTTTAGAGACAACAAGTTTAGGTAGGATTTTCTTGGAAGTAATGGAAAATAAATAATGAGGTAAGAAATATGTGAACATATAAATACAGAAAGCATGCTTGGACAGGATTTTTTTGGTGGAAACAAATGTTGAAATAAGACGAAAGATCTATGGAATGAAGTTTTGGGTTGGACTGCAGTACCAATGTCACACTGAAAACGAACCCTGCCTTTCCTTTTGTATTATTCTGCTATGTGTGTATGTACCATTGTGTATTTGTCTTTTTCCTGTCTTTAAGTGTTTAGCTAATAAGATTTATGTTGTATAATTTTTCAAATACTATCTTATTTACCTTGTAAAGATGCTTAGACATTATTTATTCTGTTTTGTTTTAATGCTCATATGTGAAGTTGATGTTTCAAAAGTTATTCTGATCTTTTATATATTTACTTACGTCATAATTCCTGTAACACTGATGTATATGTCTATTTCTATTCTTTTGTAAAGCCTGTTTTACTACAAATGTTATCTGTATTGTTATGTTCTTTAATGATGTATTTTGTACCTTTGTAATTGTATTCTTATGTTATACAATTGTAATTGACACCAGTTCATCAAATTAAGTAACTTGTAAGTTCCATTTCACTGCACACGTTTCTGTTGGTCATAGTATATGGACAATATGTGAGAAGTAGGGACTGTTAGTGTTTGCACGTGTGTTAAAAATTCAGCAAGGGACTGGATAACAGCATTGCTGGTTCTAAGGACAATTTCAAAAACTTTGTGAGTGCACAATTGGTGGTTATGGACTTGCTATATTCTCCGCAAGACTCTTTGATGGTGATTGTGCACCTGCACAGTTGCAACAGATGGCTGCTGGCCGTCTCTACAAGGCCTACAGTGGGTCTGCATCTTTGATGGCCCACCATTACCATTATTTCTACAAGGACTGCAGTGGGTCTGCATCTCTGGTGGCCCACCAATACCACAATCTCTACCAGGACTACAGTGGGTCTACTCTGTGATGACCTACCTACCAATGTTCTTCAAAACGTCGACTGACTCTGCTGTGGGTTTGCTCTGTTGTGGCCCATTACCTGTCAGCATGTCAAGAGTCAGCACTGTCTTTCCGTTGGAAGGACAACACTACTTCTTCAAGACTGCATGGAAATCCACTACTTCCGTATGCATTGTCTTTTACTGCTCAGACTTTGAGAAAGAAAACTGCAATTTTACTGTGATGAATGATCAGGACTGTCTTTATGGACTGTGAGAAAATTTTAGCTTTTGACCAACATTGTATTAATAAGTGTGTGCATCTGATATCTTTCTTACTACAATTATGAAAAAATTTTTCAATTCTGTATTAACCAGTGCCCAAAACAATTTGTAAATTTTTTTGTGGGGAGCATGGGTGCTATGTAAGTAGGCTGTCTAGGTTTTCTTATTGGTAACGCCACGTAGCGCTCTTTATGAAAATCACTGGCTGTGCTGTGTGCAGTCTGTGGCTAGTTTGCATTGTTGTCTGCCATTGTAGTAATGGGCAGCTGGATGTTAACAGCGCGTAGCGTTGCGCAGTTGGAGGTGAGCCGCCATCAGTGGTGGATGTGGGGAGAGAGATGGCGGAGTTTTGAAATTTGTAACACTGCATGTCATGAACTGCTATAAATATCAACACTATTAAATACATTGTTTGTTCTCTACTAAAATCTTTCATTTCGTAACTATGCCTATCAGTAGTTAGTGCCTTCTATAGTTTGAAACTTTTATTTAGCTGGCAGTAGTGGCGCTCGCTGTTTTGCAGTAGTTCGAGTAACGAAGATTTTTGGTGAGGTAAGTGATTTGTGAAAGGCATAGGTTAATGTTAGTCAGGGCCGTTCTTTTGTAGGGATTTTTGAAAGTCAGATTGCGTTGCGCTAAAAATATTGTGTGTCAGGTTAAGCACAGTCTCGTATAATTATTCAAAGGGGACGTTTCAACTTCAGTGTAATACTTAACTTAATTGCTAACTACACTCCTGGAAATTGAAATAAGAACACCGTGAATTCATTGTCCCAGGAAGGGGAAACTTTATTCACACATTCCTGGGGTCAGATACATCACATGATCACACTGACAGAACCACAGGCACATAGACACAGGCAACAGAGCATGCACAATGTCGGCACTAGTACAGTGTATATCCACCTTTCGCAGCAATGCAGGCTGCTATTCTCCCATGGAGACGATCGTAGAGATGCTGGATGTAGTCCTGTGGAACGGCTTGCCATGCCATTTCCACCTGGCGCCTCAGTTGGACCTGCGTTCGTGCTGGACGTGCAGACCGCGTGAGACGACGCTTCATCCAGTCCCAAACATGCTCAATGGGGGACAGATCCGGAGATCTTGCTGGCCAGGGTAGTTGACTTACACCTTCTAGAGCACTTTGGGTGGCACGGGATACATGCGGACGTGCATTGTCCTGTTGGAACAGCAAGTTCCCTTGCCGGTCTAGGAATGGTAGAACGATGGGTTCGATGACGGTTTGGATGTACCGTGCACTATTCAGTGTCCCCTCGACGATCACCAGTGGTGTACGGCCAGTGTAGGAGATCGCTCCCCACACCATGATGCCGGGTGTTGGCCCTGTGTGCCTCGGTCGTATGCAGTCCTGATTGTGGCGCTCACCTGCACGGCGCCAAACACGCATACGACCATCATTGGCACCAAGGCAGAAGCGACTCTCATCGCTGAAGACGACACGTCTCCATTCGTCCCTCCATTCACGCCTGTCGCGACACCACTGGAGGCGGGCTGCACGATGTTGGGGCGTGAGCGGAAGACGGCCTAACGGTGTGAGGGACCGTAGCCCAGCTTCATGGAGACGGTTGCGAATGTTCCTCGCCGATACCCCAGGAGCAACAGTGTCCCTAATATGCTGGGAAGTGGCGGTGCGGTCCCCTACGGCACTGCGTAGGATCCTACGGTCTTGGCGCGCATCTGTGCGTCGCTGCGGTCCGGTCCCAGGTCGACGGGCACGTGCACCTTCCGCCGACCACTGGCGACAACATCGATGTACTGTGGAGGCCTCACGTGTTGAGCAATTCGGCGGTACGTCCACCCGGCCTTCTGCATGCCCACTATACGCCCTCGCTCAAAGTCCGTCAACTGCACATACGGTTCACGTCCACGCTGTCGCGGCATGCTACCAGTGTTAAAGACTGCGATGGAGCTCCGTATGCCACGGCAAACTGGCTGACACTGACGGCGGCGGTGCACAAATGCTGCGCAGCTAGCGCCATTCGACGGCCAACACCGCGGGTCCTGGTGTGTCCGCTGTGCCGTGCGTGTGATCATTGCTTGTACAGCCCTCTCGCAGTGTCTGGAGCAAGTATGGTGGGTCTGACACACCGGTGTCAATGTGTTCTTTTTTCCATTTCCAGGAGTGTATATACAATACTATACGTTTGCCATAAAAGATCCCTTCAGTTCTCCCTACTTACTTCATAAATGGCTTGCGATGGCTCACATGATGGAGTTCCAAAGACTTTCCAGATTTCACAGACTTAATTTCAACCGCATTTGCATGTGCTAGTCTTCTTATTCGTACAGGGCCGCTGTATCTGTTGAAGAACTTTTGACATATGTTTGTTGGACAACCTATACCATTTAACTAAGGCCTTTTGTCCAACTGCAAATTCCCTTACATGCGCCTTTTGGTCTGTGCACACCTTGCGCTTCTCTCCAGCGACCTGAATATTGAGCAAAGCCTCCTCCACTGTGACTTGTCGGCGCGTCCTTTGTGGAAAATCGATCAGTCCGCGAATTTTATCTGGAAGGTCCCTATTCTTCAGAACCATCATAGGTGGCATCAGTGCAGTACTGTGAGGAAGTTTGTTTATCACATCTTGAAAATATTCAAGAAATACATCCCAGCTAGCATGATTCTTTCCACAGTATAATCTACATAAATTACCCAAATATTTCCTCGGTCTCACTGTGGGGTTCGAACTCGGGTGAAACCTACTAATAAATATGGGCTTTATCTTATACCTCCTTAGTGTTCTTATCTGAGATAATACAGTCTACACTACACACTTGGTTTATGAAGTCTCTGCACAAGGCTCTACTTACAGTTGCACCAGTCGCCCTTTTCAGTGGCGTCTGCGCCAGAAATTTGGCTCTCAGCTCCAATACTGCCGATATATATTGATGGCCCCTCGGTGTCTTGGATAATGGTCCCATTAAATCCGTCGCTGCCATATGCCTTAGCTGCTCAGGAATAATTGGGTATAAAGGGGCATGGGTTCCTAGTTATGAATTTCGCCTTTTAGCAGTTTTTACAGATGGCTAGTACTTTCTGGATGCATTTCTCCAAGTTTTTAAAGCAGCAGACACTACTCATTTTTATAAAACATTTATGTGGAGCGAAATGTGCGTAACTTAGGTGTGTATACCATAACAGCATATCTATTAATTCATCTGGTATGCACACCACCCACAGTGAATCATTAACGTTTGCCCTATAAAACAGAATGCCTTTTCTCGTAGTGCTGTCTTATGTGGGCCTGCGTCCTATCCTTCCACTTTTATTTTATTTTTACTAAATCTGGATCCTTGACCTGCACATTCTACATATTCTGCATCGTTCCAGTAACGAAATTTTCAAATACCACGCGTTGAGGTAGCACAACGAAAAGTGCTCTTCTTCTAATGCTTTAGCCGTCTCTTCTGTTATACCAATAGGTGAGCGGGACAGGGCATCAGCGATAACGTTTGTCGGACCAGGTACATAGACCATTGAAAACTGGTATTCTTGAAGCACAGATGCCCATCTCGCTAGTCTTCCATGCGGAAGTTCTGCGGTTAGGAGAAATTCTAGGGCCCTATGGTCCATATAGACTTCTGTTTTTCTACCAAACAGAAAGTATCTGAACTTTTTAAATCCCCATACTATTGCAAGGGCTTCAAGTTTGGTAACAGAGTAATTTCTTTCACTTTTGGATAATACCCTGCTACCAAAGGCGATTGTTCTGTGTACTAATTTGCCATCTTGTTCAAACTCCCGAAACACTGTAACATCCAGACCGATCTTCACGCAGCCAGAGGCCATACAAAAATCTTGTGATAAGTTAGGATGTGATAAAATAGGAGCAGTTACGAGTGCCACCTTCAAATTATTGAATTCTCGGCCTGCACACTCATCGCACACCAAGGGTGTTCCTTTCCCTGTCAATTGGCAGAGTTGGGGAATAGTTAATGTTTCCACATAGATAATCTTCTTATAAAAATTTATTATTTTCTGGTTGTAGGAGTGGTTAACTTCGTAATTGCTGCCATCCTCTCTGGGTCGGGACTAATCCCTTGTCCTGTTATCACATGTCCCAGAAAGCTAACCCTACTGCTCCCAAAAAAAGACTTCTCAATGTTTGCGGTCACCCCATACCTTTTCAAACTGCTTAACACTTCCTCTAAGTGTTTTTTATGTCTTCCCCAGGTGTTTTATGCTTTCAGTATGTCGTCTACATAACGTGTGAGTTTCTCTTTTAACTCTTCGCTCAATATTTTGCTAAGACCCCTGATAAATGCACCTGAAGCTATATTCAATCCAAAAGGGAGTCTTTTGAATCGAAAACACCTTCCGAAGGCAATAATGCTCGTGTATTTTCAGCATTCAGGATCGAGCTCTATCAGCCAAAAGCTCGATCCCAAATCAAGTGAGGAAAACACCGAAACCCCCGTGAAATCTTTGAAGGAGCTCCTGAAGCCTTTCAGGGCGATCCGTCTCTGTCACAATAATGGTGTTTATTTGCCATGAGTCTAACACCAGAGGAATTCCAACTACTATGCGTGGTGGACTATTGCACTCAGATCTCGCGGCTTCAATTACACCCTCGTCCTCCATTCTTCGTAGTTTACTTAGAACCCTTTCCCAGTATGACCATGGGATAACATAAGGGGGTACCAGTAATGGTCTGTGTTTCTTTACATCAAATTTATACTGATACCCCTTAATGCATCCGGTTTTGGGTACGAATATATCTGCATTATTTTTGAGTGCAAACTCCAACCCTTTTATATCCTTATTACCTATTTTATACAGATTCTCGAGTTTCGAATCAATCCTACCGTTAATTTCATTAACATGTTCACGTTCGGCCTTGAAATCTGCTCTATTGTCAGTATCTTTTTTACATTCTTCCCTCCGAACTGCATCATGGCCTGTGAATTGTATTTTTAAACAGCTAACCGGAATTTGAGCTTCATTGCCTTCTCATCAACTCTGATTTTTATTTTATTCTCTTTCCCTAACGTTAACTCCCCTCTTCCTAGATCGATGATAGCTTTCTGCACTGAAAGAAAATCTACATCGATTATTATATCAGCTGTTAGTTTCAGTATTATGAACAGATTTACAGTCATATGGTGTCCTTGGCAATCAAAATCTAGACATATTTGTTGAGATATTTCCATACTCTTTCCAACTAACGCACCACATACCTTTGTTTTTGTGTACTGTGAGGATAGGTGGATTAACTGACTTCTTGCATCTAGCGAACAGCCTATCTCAAAAAGCTGAGAGTTTGCTTCCACTATCTATTACAACAGTACCCATAATTCCTCCAATTTGTACTGTTACCACCAGATATATTTCCTGTTTGAGTAATGTTTCCTTTTCATCAAGTAATATCTCCATAAGTCCTCATATTCTATTATATTTATGTTATTACTTCCGAGACGGTTTATGGGCGCATTTGCTCTAATGTCTGTCGTCTGACCTAGTCATTGTTCATTTTCCATGTTATTTTGCGTACTCTCCCAGGGTTAGGTGGTCTAATTTCAATCGATTGTTTCCAATTCCTGTTGTTGTTCAGTCCACCCCATCCTCGGTCAGACCAGTGACAGGTTTCTCTATTGTCGCCCCATGATGCGCCATAATTTTGTGGCTCCCATCTCCGGCCATTTTGTTGCCTATATTCTCTGCCATAGTTTCTCCACTGCCCGTTATTCCCACTACGATCTCTCGCGCCCATGTTTTCATGGTGCGGACGATTTACATTGTTTTGCTAATTATGGCCTCTATTATTCCCTTCGCTGTTCTCCCTTCTTTCGCCCTGCACGTGTCTCTGCCTACGTTTTTCTCCCGCCTGCTGCTCGTTGAAAGCGAACTCCAACTCTCTTAAGATACTCTTGAAGTCTTCTACACCACTTCCACATCGGTCGACGAGCGTTTGCGGGTAGGCAATTGGCAGCTTCATCTAACACAATCTTATCTCAGCCGGTGTGCATGGGTCGTCCAAATACTGATTTTTCTTGGTCAAGTCTTCAAAAACCTTCACTGGACTATGGAACCCTGAACTCTTCAAGTCTCTGCTCATCATTAGATCCTGTACTGTGTCTCTTTGGACCAGTATTGGTTTAAAAATGCGTCACGAAACTCATCGCATGTCCCACATGCATTCGGCCGTTGTTCCCTCGATATGTGAACATACGAAGTACAGTGAGGTAATGATAAATCAATTTGACCAAGAAAAGTTTTCGAGTGTAAAACATTACCCTCGTCTTTGTAATGCTGAAATTTTCGTACAGAGATAAAATGCATAAAATCGAAAATTTCATTAGAGTTTCTCCCCGAACGGCCCATCACATTCTCACTTCGTGCTAAAGTTTCCGGTCTACCATTACAGGGCTATTACAAATGATTGAAGCGATTTCATAAATTCACTGTAGCTCCATTCGTTGACATATGGTCACGACACACTACAGATACGTAGAAAAACTCATAAAGTTTTGTTCGGCTGAAGCTGCACTTCAGGTTTCTGCCGCCAGAGCGCTCGAGAGCGCAGTGAGACAAAATGGCGACAGGAGCCGAGAAAGCGTATGTCGTGCTTGAAATGCACTCACATCAGTCAGTCATAACAGTGCAACGACACTTCAGGACGAAGTTCAACAAAGATCCACCAACTGCTAACTTCATTCGGCGATGGTATGCGCAGTTTAAAGCTTCTGGATGCCTCTGTAAGGGGAAATCAATGGGTCGGCCTGCAGTGAGCGAAGAAACAGTTGAACGCGTGCGGGCAAGTTTCACACGTAGCCCGCGGAAGTCGACGAATAAAGCAAGCAGGGAGCTAAACGTACCACAGCCGACGGTTTGGAAAATCTTACGGAAAAGGCTAAAGCAGAAGCCTTACCGTTTACAATTGCTACAAGCCCTGACACCCGATGACAAAGTCAAACGCTTTGAATTTTCGGCGCGGTTGCAACAGCTCATGGAAGAGGATGCGTTCAGTGCGAAACTTGTTTTCAGTGATGAAGCAACATTTTTTCTTAATGGTGAAGTGAACAGACACGATGTGCGAATCTGGGCGGTAGAGAATCCTCACGCATTCGTGCAGCAAATTCGCAATTCACCTAAAGTTGACGTGTTTTGTGCAATCTCACGGTTTAAAGTTTATGGCCCCTTTTTCTTCTGGGGAAAAAACCTTACAGGACACGTGTATCTGGACATGCTGGAAAATTGGCTCATGCCACAACTGGAAACCGACAGCGCCGACTTCATCTTTCAACAGGATGGTGCTCCACGGCACTTCCATCATGATTTTCGGCATTTCTTAAACAGGAGATTAGTAAACCGATGTATCGGTCGTGGTGGAGATCATGATCAGCAATTCATGTCATGGCCTCCACACTCTCCCGACTTAACCCCATGTGATTTCTTTCTGTGGGGTTATGTGAAAGATTCAGTGTTTAAACCTCCTCTACCAAGAAACGTGCCAGAACTGCGAGCTCGCATCAACGATGCTTTCGAACTCATTCATGGGGACATGCTGCGCCGAGTGT
Organism: Schistocerca nitens; assembly: GCF_023898315.1. Classification (NCBI taxonomy): domain Eukaryota; kingdom Metazoa; phylum Arthropoda; class Insecta; order Orthoptera; family Acrididae; genus Schistocerca; species Schistocerca nitens. The sequence goes on along the minus strand of NW_026045983.1, from coordinate 357,307 downwards.
GGGAGGAACTTGATTATCGGCTTGATGTCTGCCGAATCACTAAAGGGGCACATATCGAACATTTGTGAATGCCTAAAAAACTTTTTGAGTTTTTGTATGTGTGTGCAGAGCATTGTGAAAATATCTCAAATAATAAAGTTATTGTAGAGCTGTGAAATCGTTTCAATCATTTGTAATAACCCTGTATCTTGGGAATCCCCTCTTCTATTCTCTGTCTCGTTGTCCTCGCTGGAAAAATGTTCCGTGTTGCGCATTAACGGATAACAATTAAGCATTTGAAACATTTCATTGCTCTTCTCCGTATTCGCAATTTTCGATCCAGTCGTACTCTGTGTAGATGCGGGGCCATATCTCTAGCGATATTTCGTCACTCTGCAGATATGCTTTCAGTCTCTAGTTGGCGAGCAACTCTTACATTGGAGCACATTCTAATAATGTCTGGGCTTGAACGTGATCGTGAAGAGTTTGAACTGGCTCACATTCTGTTGTTTCCAAATTACCTACTATTTCTTTTCTGGGAGGTGATTTTTGTCTGTCTTGGTTGTGACCTGACTTCCTGAGATGTTTAATTTCGCGTTCTATGTTCTGTTTAAATTGGGAGAGCTCCACAGTCAACGTCTTATTTGATGCAATTTCTGTCTTTTGCAGCTGTCTTGTCTCATGCGCCTCTGCAGCTTCGTTAATGCACCTCTATCTATCTTTGTCATGTTTTCTGTCTTCTCTAATGTTTCAATAGCAATCCGCTCTGCGCCCCTCGCTAGTAATCGCGCCTCGATCACGGTTCTTCTGACTTCCGCCGTCTGTAGTTCTAGTATTGTTCTGAGCGTCACTACCTCATTTTCACTTCCATCGTTTCATGTTTTATTGCCTGAATTTCGACACTAACGTTCTGGATTTTATTTCCCATTTCTGAGCGTACTTCATCATTCCCCCTTTTTACTTGACTTCCCAATTCAGAGCCGACCTACTGATGTTTTACTTCCCATTTCTGAGCGTACTTCATCATTCCCCTTATTTATTTGCGCTCCCAATTCAGGCACGACCTTCAGCATTTCAGCACTAACGTTTTGAATTTTATTTCCCATTGGTTTTAGGTATGTAAGGATGTCCATCCATGTTATCTAAATCTTCTCTCCTGTTGTAACTTTGCATTCCATACTCTTGTGTGAACTTCTCCCCTTTTCCCTTTCCATTTTTTGGTATTCAAAAGAGTCATCACCACGCGCCCCTTATATGCTGACTCGTGACGATGTCACTGACGGCGATATACCACAAATCTTAGTTGTTCCACATTCACTTGGACTCCCTACACAATACTCCCGTATCTTTATGGTTGCTTCAGTGTGTCGCTGTTCCTCATCTTCGCTATCAGATTGCCCACCACGAGCTTGACTGTGTGTATCATCCTCACAAAATACCCTTGGATCGTTATTCTCCTCACCAGTGCCTTTTGCTGCTAACATAGCTGACTCTCATCCCATAGGCTTTCTTGACTACCCCGTGTATCTGCCATTTCTAGTACTCTGCTGTGCTACTTAGCGCGCCTTCGCCCTAGTTAACATGGACTGACCCCTGATAACAGTCCTCTCATAAAGGTACACAACCCACATTTATTATGTAACGGGCATGTAACATAAAATATCTACAACAAGGAAGTTAAACTAATGGCTACGTCATGAACGAGTGCCGGCAGGTGCGGCCAAGTGGTTCTAGGCGCTTCAGTCTGGAACCGCGCGACCGCTACGCTCGCAGGTTCGAATCCTGTCTAGGGCATGGATGTTTGTGATGCCCTTAGGTTAGTTAGGTTTAAGTAGTTCTAAGTTCTAGGGGACTGATGACCACAGATGTTAGGTCCCATAGTGCTCAGAGCCATTTGAACCAGCCATGAACGAGCAGTGTCGTTACAATTTACGCAAAAAACAACGATAAATACATTACATGAATATCAGTGAACTGCAGCCAGAGGGATGAAGCGCAACGCCTCTGAAGAGAAATACATTAAAATACACAAACATTATTTTTAATGTTATCGCGTGAATTTGCCACTGCAAACTATACACGCAAGCTTGTGATCACTACCAACAACACCTAAACATTAAATGGAAATAAAGACTTTTCTAAAATTTCCCAGGTTTGAAACCACTTTATGACTACTAACAAAAGGGTGTAAGTACGATCCTGGCAGGGTAAGCCATATCCAAGATGCTAGTCCTGGCAGGTTTAAATGAACGTGCACAACGGAAAATAATAAATGCTAAAATGAACATTTGGCCTTGTCTGACTACCCCTTGAAGCAGATCTTAGGATCTCTTAATGGACTTTAGCATGTAAATTACAACGTAAACATAAATGAATGAATAAGACAACTAATACTACTAAATGATAAACGTTGTTCCAGCTTATATATTTATTGTATATAAAAAAACTTTATATTACAAGGTTTACATTTCCTAAGTAAAATTACTAATGCGATCTAATACTAATAACGTGAAATGACTGACATCATCTACGTACCAAACTCTAGAAGACAGTACTTTCAAAGATGATCTACGGTGGTGTGGAACCTCAGTGCATATAAGCTAAAGTGATCACAGCTGTTTAGCTTTTATAGCCCTAATAAGCTGAAGCAATTTCGATATCACCGTATGTACTCCGTGCGGTGCGCTGAAGTGATGGTTCTCGTAATCGTCTGTGACAATGGAAGAACTCGAGCCACAAATAAACTCATTCAAACACTAGGAAGGCACAAGGCGATCCGCTGCCAAATATAATACTGTCTTCCCCTCTCTGTATTCTACAGACGAGAAATGTGAACTCCCAGCCACAAGGACGGAGTTCAGATAACTTCTGAAAGTAAGTATAGGCAGGGGAACTGCTCCCAACTACTGAACGCTGCATACTCAACGACGACTTCCAACCTGGAGATGAATTGAAGCTCAGAATCGTATAGTGCAGTGCCTAACTGTTATAAGTATAAACTCTCCTGAGAGGAAAGACAGCAAGTCCGTCTGTCCCAACAAAGCCGATGTCGAGCGAACGTCACACATAGGCACTCACAACGGAAGACCTCGTCTCTCCACCGCTGGCTTGCCAGCAAGGCTCCGAAAACGAATCATATTCCCGAAACCACGGAATACTTTCTCTCTCTATATATTCTTCCCAACGCCGACCTAACATATTTTAGTATTTTGTCGTCCAGCGCGAAAGTTTGCGAGGAAATACCTTTACTTATAGAATGGTACGCTTCTCAGTAAAAATCCAAGGAAATAAACCAGCCTGCATGGTTTCTGAGGTACCGCTTCTTCGTTCCTCTCACCTGCGTCCAAGATTTGTAGAGTTCGGAAGTATTATCCAGTTATCCTTCTGGCACTGCTACAATAGCGGCCGGTCATCCCTGTATTGTGTCTTCGCGCTCAGGTGTCCAGACTGTCCGTCTCGGCACTTCCTGTGTGGAGCTGAACCACCACGCCTATGGGGGCCCTCCACCCAGGGCTTGAGTTCCACCTGCCATTTCATCTCCACTAGTATAGGCAATCATTCATTACGCCGTTCTGATAATAAAGACACTGCATCACTTTTCATTCAATAAGCGTTAACAGTTATTTACAAGGCGTATGTGGCAATGTCAGTCTCCTTTATATATTCATATATAAGAGGTGCAACCTATCACATGATACTTAATTGTGTTTGTAGATCACTGACAAAGAATGTGGATGGGTGCTTGTAAGATGCGAAATTATAGCGACCTTAAAGATGAAAGAGGAAGAAAAGCGTGACGTGTTAGAATTGGGCTCTGAGCAGTATGCTACTTAACTTCTGAGGTCATCAGTCACATAGAACATAGAACTAATTAAACCTAACTAACCTAAGGACATCACACACATCCACGTCCGAAACAGGATTCGAACCTGCGACCGCAGCGGTCGCTCGGCTCCAGACTGTAGTGCCTAGAACCGTGTTAGAATCGCAACAACATTCCTACTGCCATTTCTCCAGATATCGATGAGTCTGTCTGTTGGCTCCAATGTATTTATTTATTTATTTTTCGTGTTCAGCTCATCTTCAGTTGCGGACGTATTCTCTTTGACGCATTCCGCAAAGCAGTGGAAGGTCATCCTTGCATCTAATACGTCCCCATTTCTGACGAATATAGAGACTGTGTGTGTCTGGAGAGGAGCTGGAGTCTACTTGTGGGGTGTGACAGGTGGTAGGTATACCCCACAGCGCCAACGGGCTTGGCGCTGCGCCACTTACTCGTGTAAAATGCTCTTTGCTCAGATAACAGCTGCCCCAGAAAGATAATAACATTAAGCTGGTGGACGATATTTGCCGCTGGCAGGGCTATAACGGCCAAACGCGCAAATCGCAATCTGAACCTCATCAGAGAGCTGAGCTCATCGACTTCCTTTTGCTATGAAAGGTGCGGTACGTGAACAGAAATTCGGTGCTCTAACGAAATAATGTGCAACCAGTTGCGTTTTGCTGTATGCACTAGAGTCCTGCATGACCGAGTAAGCGAGCACAAAATACGGATGGGGCGAGCACACCCTAACTGGATAGGCTGCCCGCACTAGTTCTGGTGACCGAGCATAGACGCCGTGACCGAATAACTTCAAACACACTACACGTGTCATTATCCGTGTGAGACCGCAGCCAGTACGGGCTTCTCATTTGTGGTGTGTCTCTCTCTCTCTATAATCATGCAGTGCGAGGAAGCCAGTGCAGTAAGACGTAAGATTGAAACCAATGTTTACACACTGAAGAGACGGGAAGGTCTAAAAAGTCAAGTATGGAGCATATTTTTGTTTTATGTAGACAAAAACAGTACGTCTACTGGGCACGTATCGTGCATAAACTGCTCCACATTACTGTGTTTCCAATCGGGAACCACTCATTTAAAGAAACACAGTTGCAAGAAACCTCACAAAGATACAGCTCCTTCAGGAATACCGGCAATAATAAAAAATAGTATTACAGCAAAGTGTGTTGCAATGTGTGCTAAAGATATGAGACCTTTTAATGCTGTTTCTGGTGGTTTCAGAGAACTATGCCAAGAATTAATACATCTTGGTGCCCATTATGGAGAAGTTAACGTGGCAGATGTCATGCCACATCCCTCTACTATAAGCAGACATGCCAGAGACCAATCTGATGCAATACGAAACAACATAATGCCTTCTGTTATTGCGGAAGTTATTAAATGGTTCAAATGGCTCTGAGCACTATGGGACTTAACTTCTAAGGTCATCAGTCCCCTAGAACTTAGAACTACTTAAACATAACTAACCTAAGGACATCACACACATCCATGCCCGGGGCAGGATTCGAACCTGCGACCGTAACGGTCGCACGGTTCCATACTGTAGCGCCTAGAACCGTTCGGCCACACCGGCCGGCGGAAGTTATTAATAAAACATTTGCTGCGAGAGTTGATATGTGGACTGATTCGCATAAGCAGATGCACTATATGACGCTTACAACACATTACATTAACACAGATTGGTCTCTTGTGATCAATGTTTTATTTACAAGAAAATTCCCGGACGTTAAGTTGGTTGGTTGTTTTGGGGAAGGAGACCAGACAGCGAGGTCATCGGTCTCATCGGATTAGGAACGGACGGGGAAGGAAGTCGGCCGTGCCCTTTGTGAGGAACCATCCCGGCATTTGCCTGGAGCGATTTAAGGAAACCACGGAAAACCTAAATCAGGATGGCCGGACGTTAGCAAGACGGGAGTAAATATTATAAAAGAAAGTGCTCTATGAATTTAGCTGTGTTACGTACCCGTTCTTGGAAACATTACTTTTGTATTAAAAGAGAGAGACAGAGATAAATATATATTGTGTGTGTGTGTGTGTGTGTGTGAGAGAGAGAGAGAGAGAGAGAGAGAGAGATACTTTGGATTTGTACAGTACAGCGCAGCGAGCCGGGACGAGGCGAGGTGAGACGTCAGCGGTGACCGGTCATGCTCGGTTATCCGCGTGTCCGGAATCCGGACAACAGGCATGGGGCGAGTACGTGGCCGAGCCGAGTGGTGCGGGGCCGGACACGAGAGGCTCGGTCCCCCCGTCAACAGGCGAGCTGTGACCGGTCAAACACTGACCGTTGTAGCACTCTAGTATGCACCTCATTGATGACACTCGCAAACAATGTGAGAATAACATCCTGAAGACGGGCCAGAAATCAGATTTCTTTTCTGCAGCTGGTTGCTTATTATTTCATCACATACAACAGCTCCTGGTTAAAACATTAAATTCGGTGCTGTTCGCCACGTTATTTCATTGGATTCACACAACACCCTGTTCCGCAAGAGCTCCTCCAGCGTTTCGGCACATCTTTCTTACATTGTCATAAAATGCACAAAACTGACCACCATTTCTGTGCCAAAATGCTACCAACTAGGCATGAATTCTAAGATTACTGGCTGACAATACTGACACTAGTAATGACAGTATTCGTTAAACTGACACTTCACCTTAAATAAACATACAGATGTAAAAAGAAAATCGAAAGACCCAAACGGAGTTGTCTGTCATAAGTTAGGAGGCATGTTCCTACATCTCAGATGTCGCGTCAGTTGAATAAGAGTGGAGCTAGTGGCCCCGCTCTGAGGATGCAAATGAGGTGTGCTTCAAACGTGCGATTTAACAGTAGCGGTCGTGGGCGTTAGTTGCCTTTAGCAGTGGGAGTTGCTTTTAAGGCGACAAAGACGCCATTACCAACACCCCACCGAGTTTGAAGGAGGTCATGTAATATGGGTATGAGACGCCGGATGTTCCTTCTGCAGAAGGACTTGGCAGGAATGTAGACACTGTGCGTGGTTCCTGGCAGATGTGGTCACAGGAATGCACAGTCGCCAGAAGACAGGGCTCCGGACAGCCACGTGGTTCTGCCGAGAGGGAAGACCGTCGTGATTGGCGTATGGCTCTGGGTCATCGTAATGCATCTGCAGCAGCAATCTGAGCAGCGGTTGGCACCACAGTGGAAATCTGTGGTAAGGTATTATGGGACCAAACTGCTGAGGTCATCGGTCCCTAAGCTTACCCACTATTCAATCTAACTTACGCTAAGGACGACACACACACCCATGCCTGAAGGAGGACTCGAACCTCTGAGGGGAGGCGCTGCGCGGACCGTGACAAGACGCCTCAGAGCGCGCGGCTACCCCGCTCTGCTGGTACCACAGTGACACAACAAAGTGTTGTATATCCGTTACTTCGAGGACAGCTCCGAGCCAGAGGACCTGTAGCGTGCATTCCACTGACCCTAAACCGCCGCCATTTGCGACCTCAGTGGCGTCAAGTGAGAGCTCATTGGAGGGCAGGGTGTGTTTTCTGATGACAGCTGGTTCTGCCTCGGTGCCAGTCACGGCCGTGTGTTGTTCAGTAGGGGGCCAGTTGAGGGCCTGCAACCAACCAATCTGCATGCTAGACTCGCTGGACCTCACCCTAAGTTTTGGTCCGGGAGGATGCACTGTCGTGGTTATCCCACACACCCTCACTGCAAATTTGTATGTCGGATTCGACCTGTTGCGCTGCCATTCATGATCAGCATTCCATGGGGTGTTTTCCAAGAGGATAACGCTCGCCCACATACTGCTGTTGTAACCTAACATGCTCTGCTGAGTGTCGACATGTTGCTGTGGCCCGCAGTCGAGCACACGTGGGACACCATCGGACGACAACTCCAGCGTCATGCACAAACAGTATTAACAGTCCCTGAATTCACCATCACACAAACTGACCTTCAGCACCTCTACAACACAATTCGTGCACGTTTGCATCCTTGCATTCGCCGTTCTTGCGGTTACGTCGGTTATCAATGTACCAGCAACTCCCTTTTGCAATGGCTTATCTCACATTTACATTAATCTGTATCTTGCAATGTTAATCGCTTAAATATATTACCTCGACAAATGTATTCTTGAAATTTCGTTACTATACACTACTAAATTTTGGATGTAGCAATGGTCTTCCCTTCAGTGTTCATATAAATCTAGCGTACAATCTCTTGCCATGAAACAAAGAAAATTACGGAAGAATAAATGAAATACTTTTTGTGGCAGCGTTCGTAGCGACAAGCAATTCGCTGTAGAAACGGCTTACGAAGTCACCGCCACACTTTTAATAGCGGGCCGACCGGTCCGCTGGAACAGTGAACAGAAAGATGAAAACCCAAACACTCTGATTAAATAAAAGTCGGTACTTATCTTTATTAACGACGATACAGAACACAGTGGTGAACATGGTCTACAGAAATCTGTCTAGTTCGAGTCAGAGCGGCTAGGTCAGCGTCGGCTGACGACAAACGACAACTCTGCTGCGATGAACACACACTGACTAGCAAGTACACAATTCGGTGGCGAGTATACAACTGAGCGGCGAATACAGAACTGTCCTAGAGCTCGCGACTCCAGCGCTTAAGAAGCCAGAAGCCAGCGGTGGCGCGCGCAGACTTGCGGCCATTTCCTGTCTCGCTGGCGCTGCTTATGCGGACGGCGTCTGGACTTTGATGCTGCCAACCTTTTGGCAGTGGGCTCGGGTGGCATTACTGGCTAGGATGTAACAATACTCAACATAGATAACAACTGCATGCAGTTTTATTTTCCTGAGTGAATATGGAGTAGTCTAATGGTTCGACACAGATTGACAATAAAATACGTAAAATCCTACCATCCAGGAAAGCAGCATGTACTGTGATTTTGCTTGTTTCGTTGATAGCTGTTATCCAGTAGATGGTTCAAGGCACTTGACTAACTCATTTAAGCCGGCCGGAGGGGCCCTGCGGTTCTAGGTGCTACAGTCTGGAGCCGAGCGACCGCTACAGTCGCAGGTTCGAATCCTGCCTCAGGCATGGATGTGTGTGATGTCCTTAGATTAGTTAGGTTTAATTAGCTCTAAGTTCTAGGCGACTGATAATCTCAGAAGATAAGTCGCATAGTGCTCAGAACCATTTTTAACTCATTTAATATTTGAAATGCTATCAGTTTTGCTGTAGTCTCTAACTTCGGTGTTTTTATTGATACAACTATGAATGACATTTTATTAGACACATCACTCTGTGATTATTAGAAATGATTGGTTTTGATCTACCATCTGAATAATAACAGATCATATACTTATTTAAGAATATCCACCTTTCGTAGGCCTCAAATTCTCTCCAGAGTCACCCACTCCAGGGAAGGCGAGCTGCTGGCAGACCTACGACGGCCACTGGGCAAAACCTGCTGGTATGGTACCTGCCTTGACACCCCCTTCTTTGCTGAGCACTCAGCCCTTCCAGAGGAAATACCATACTGTGCTCAACAGCTACTCCATCCAGAACAGCACTCACATTTAACTTTTAAAACATTTTCGTCAGTCTCTCATTTATCCAGCATACGCTTTAACTTATGGCTTCCAGAACAGTTCGTGCATAAGCTTCAGGAGTTTAATATTAACTACAAGTTTCGATGTTTATATCAAAGCACTGGCCTGAACGAAGCAGTCGGCCAGTAGCTATGTGTCATTCATAGATGTTGTCAGAGTACGAGATGTGTTTCCTTAAAAAAATTTACTTCATTACTGAAAGAGTAAGTATTAATTCTATCACATCATATGTGTTAGCCCTGGGTGGTGTGTGTGGTTTTGTAGCATAAGGTACACATTATTCGCGCCAAATTGTAGTACATGTTTCTAGTATGGACATCTTAAAAACGAAGGGGAGGGGACACGATGTTTGGGAGGAGCAGATACTAAAGATTAATTTATTGTCTGTAGTCAAAGCAACCATTGTACTATTTAGATACATGGCCGGAATGTGTACCGGTAACATATCACAGCAATACTTCTTGGAGGAAGATGCAACTACAACGCAAAAAAATTGATCAATATAGGTTTCACAATTCGATTACCAAGGCCGAAACTACAGCAATAAAATAACGTACATTTAATTATTAATGACCGGATTTCACGTTATTCTGCATCTTCCTTTTTCCGCCGACATATTTCGCGATAAGTAAGGATATCATGAAATTGCTTTCCATCAGGGCTACTAAATAATATGTAAGCACTTCTTACCACACACTTACTAGCACGTCCTTTCATTCAATGCACCAAAGCTTGTCCTACTTCCGGCATGGAAATTTTAGCTCTTAAATTTATTTCGGAGAGATCTGTTGATCATCTACGTCACTATCGTTGGCCATTTATTTACGAGAGTAACTGCCTACGATTTCTTCGTGTCAGAGAACCTGCAGTCGGTTTATTGGAGTATTTCAGTCATAACGAACCACATACTGCACTGTTTAAACGTTCATCTGAGAGATTAAGAACAATTTTATTCTTCAGTCCTTACTGGTGTTTGCCTTTGATGCGTGTTTAATTTTCATGTATCAGTTAGCATCTATCCTAAATCTCCATAGCAAGCCCCGAACATTCACAGTGCTATCCATGACTTGTGTGGCGAGATTGAATGCAAAGAATTTTTCGAACAGGAATTACGCTCACCAGATGATGGTACAGATTTATTCCAAACTGGGGTTGTGTAGCTGTGGCTAGGGATAAATAACGAAACGTGTAAGCAGTGAGTGTGCCGTGAATTACGCAGGACATGAGATCTACTTAATGGCACTGCTTTCAGTTCCTAGTATCCGTTGGTTTTCTCCTACCGCACGTAATATTCTGGAGAACACAATGTGTTCTGCCATAACCTCTCATACCTTGCAACAGCCATTTTTGGCGACTGTGTCCACAGTGTCACCGCTACACAGAGTGTTCAGTACCAAGGCGACGGTGTGGAAGATTGCGTGCGACATGATACGAAATGTTTACTGGAGTTCCTATTGGGACATTGGGAATGAATAGCAGAGGACGCGAAAAAACTAAACTACAGCCAAGAAGCGCTCCCCATCCAGAGTAGTTTCACTTGGGAAGGTGGACGAGAATCAGTGCATTCAAAGAGGTACGGTTGTATGGGTGTCTCTCCAGAGACACAGAATTCACAATTGTCGGCCGAAACCGGACAATATTTCATGCAAGGATGGCCTTCCCGCACTGTGTACAATGCGGCAATGAAATTACGTGTGTAAGTGGTGGTGAAATGTTGGTCTGTTTCTACTGTAGACTGTCCGTTCCACCCTCGACTGGATTCAGCAGTTGATATGGCCGCTAAACTGGAGCCACACGCTTTTTGGAAAATGCCCATAATGCAGAAATAACTCGTGTCGGCATTTTAGTGAAAAATTGAAATGGGCTGTCCTATTTGCTATGTCAATTTTCAAGTTCTTTGGACCATGAATGTGAGTGTAGTTGTGAATGTGACAAATGTACTCAACTCTTGTAGTATCGGCATAACCATATGCGTCGTAGGTCTGTTCCCGAGACCACAGGTGTCCCTTATTTTCCAGTCAGTAGCAGGCAGTGAGTGTAGGGCAGTCTGGCTGTGTACTCAGCTGGAAACTGGACTGCCGTGTGGTGGAGACAGCATTAGCTAAGAAGGACATTGTACTAACATATATTTGTAACTGTGTAGTTTGTTATTGTTATGACATTGCGTATGGCTGAAGTTTATAGCGGAAATTTCATAATGCAACATAAGGTTTTGTCCTATAATTGAAACACATGTTAAGGAAAATAATTGCACATGGGAAATTTATTAAGAAATATTTTGCTAACCTGTGTAGTTGTCAGAATTTTATGAAAGAGTGTATTGCTATTTTGGCTTAATAAAGCACACTTATACTTGGAATCTTTGTTCTCATTTATCAGTGGTGGACTTTAGTTCATCATTTTTCATTCTTTACCTTTATGAATGTGTCTGCGTACTGGAACTACACATCACGAGTTGCGTACTGGAGAAACATTTTTATGGAAACTGATAAGATACCGCTTGCACTGAATATCGCTATCAAGTGCGGTAAATTAAATTTGGTTTTTGACAGTTCCATCATTATCATAGTAGTAACAGGTTGCAGAACAGATGAGCCTTCTGTTTGCACAGATAGGCCAAAAAGTGTAATTACCAGCAAAGTTAATGCCCTCTGTAAGGTACAGTGACTGTCAGAATGTATCCGTTAAAATCCGTTTCAAATCGCTAGAAGATTTCAGAAAGTTGATATTTTGTCTATTTTCAAGCACTTTTAACACAAGGTGAGATCTGTAAAATTTTATGTTCTCTTGCTCTATGATTACAATAACAGTTCTGATAGAGTGATTGTTTGCAACTCTAAAGATAAAAATTAACAATATTCAGGGCCAACATTTTAATGTGAGTCGTTTTGCAGTGAAATAGCATTTGTAAAAACGGACTGCTCTCTCGCAGGCGAACTGACTTACTGGCTAGCCTGGATTCTGCTTCGTGTAGCGTGTGCTTCACGTACTTCCGCTCAAAATGTAATCTTAACGCATTTCTGTTGCCCTGCACGGAGATTTACGTATCTCTATAGCAAAATAAATTTTAATAATTGCTCAGATACCAACCATACTTTCACAAATATGAGTTTAAATAAACATGAAGACATTTCAGAATATTGGATGTCCCGTTATTGAGCAGTTACCAGTAGTGAATACTGGCGTGTTTGACGATTCGAGGAAAGGAGATGGGGTTATGGGATGTTTCCACTCTGCTGAAGCGTGCTGTACCGTTCCTATGTGAGGAAATAAGCACACAACACCAGATAAAGGGCGTCAGGTGCATTCCGTATTTTCGGCAGGGGCATAAGATTGCGCTGTTTTAGTTCCATGAAGAGCGTTTAATATCATGGCGGAGATGGAAGTCATAGTTGCACACAAAGAAATCAGACGTCAGTTTATATCTGCCACATATGGGGAATATCTGGGAAAAAGAAGCACTCGAGATGACAGCGATACTTCCCGAAGTTGTTTCTCCTCTGTTTTCAGGACAGCTGCTGTTTCTAAGAAACTCATTCAAAATGGATGTGGCAGCTATGGAAAGCTTTAAAAGAAAATATCGGCAACGAGATGGTCTATGCAGGTTGGCACCATGCATCCATTTGCTGAGAATTTACCAGGATTACAAAGGCTGGTTGAACTTGCTAATAACTTGGACTGCGGGAGCAACATATTGAACTAAGGAGCATTCAGAAGTATTTGAAATTATTATCTGGAATAAACATACGTATAGTTGTACTTCAAACCAGAGAAACTACAACACATGTAAATAGTATTAATACGTGTCTCGGAGAAGAATTAAATCAACTGAGAAATGTTGGGATACTATCTACGCAGGAAGTTGTGAAGTAGCAGAAAATATTGGAATATCACCTGAACTGAATGTAATGATTGATGACGGAGACAAACGGCAAGGCAGAAGAAAACGGTTTGTTGATGAAGCACCAGATGCCGATTTAAACCAGAGCTGGAAGAACAGTTTTAACTAAATGTTTCCCATTTTAATACACAGCTGTAAGAAACTAGAGTGTAGTGTGAGCAGCCACACACAGCACAAACATGTTGTTTCCTGTGCAACTACGTAAGGAAAACGACGAATCTTCCTAGAGTGTAGACGTTAGTAGGGAGGGTCTCAGATAAGAAATTTTGCTGTTGAAAAGATTCATGAAGGCAATGTTGGGTCTGAGCGACTTCTTCTGCGCCTTTTCAATGCTCTTCGTAAGTGCAATTTTAACGATCTCCTGCAAAAACACGATGACGGCCTTAAGGACTGTTCTGCAACAGGGTCACAGTTTGTCTGGTGGTTGCATTATATTAGGATTATAAAAGAGGTGACTCCTAAACAAACTAGAGAGAAAGTACAGTTTGGTGAAGTATCGAATTTATACAAACAGCTGTGGGGGTACTGTGAGGGGTGAGGTTGTGCTCTAAATGTGTTTAGTTAAATGTGGACCGACTGTATATTTCCTGATGACAGGCGCGTTATGGGGGATGGATGTTGCTACTAATATCTCATGGTAATTAGACACGGGGAGTATGGTAGTACACAATGTATGCTGAATATGCTGAAGTAAAGTAAGTGTGATATCAGAAGCGAAAATTCGGTTGACATAACTCATATAACAGTGTACGTTGCAAATTAAAGTAGTCTGATACAGCACCTTATAGACTGCTGTGAAATACTTTTCAGCAATCAGATATTATAGAACAGTTGTGTTTGTTCACAATGACCTGTTGACTTTTGCCAAGTTTAATCTGGAAGAGTACTCACGACATTTTTCTTGAGAGATAGATTGTCTGTTGTTATCTGAATTATTTTGCTGTTATCTGGCGTTGTCTCAGTTTTGCTACAGAGTTGCTTAGAGTATTTTTGTGCTGTATGCTACTTGAGGAGGGCTGAAATTAGTGAGTCACAATAGGATTGAGTTATTTGCTTCTTTATTTAAAAAATTGTGAATACTGCCCTTCTACAAATTGTTTCAGTTCTCTTTCCTCGCACAGAGTTCGTTGTACTGGCTGCCTCATGACAGCATCTCCACCACCCGCCTGTAGCCCGACTCCCTGGCGATGTCCAGCGCTGTCCCCCTACCATCACCAGTTGTGGCCCCCCTGTCGGCCCCCGCGTCGAGCAACGCAGCTGCCACTTCTGCATGGCCATAGGCTGCTGCAAGATGCAGAGGCCTCCACCCTCTGCAATCTCTGGCGTTGGGGTCGGCGGTCGCCCGCAGCAGCAGCCGCGTGACAGCAGCGTCTCCCTCCTCTGCAGCCAGGTGCAGAGGAGTCTTCTGCTTGCCCTTGATCTCCCTGGCGTCCACCGCCGCCCCCGCCTCCAGCAGCAGCCTCGCCGCCTCGACGTCTCCCCTGCACGCTGCCCAGTGCAGGGCGGTCCGCCCCTCCAGCCCGGCCCTCGCCCCCACGTCTGCCCCCGCGGCGAGCAGCGCCCTCAGCTGCCCCACTGCCCTCTTCGCAGCTGCATGGACCAGCCTCATGTTTCTCGTCTTTGCAGAGAGCCTCCTGCACAAAACACACAAACTGCCAGTCTCTGCTACAAATACACAACACACCCACATAACGAGGCAAACTGCCGCATGAAGAAACAACTGTTGTGAATACAAATGTGTCCTGAAACAAGCCTACAGTATAAAACAGTGTGTAATTCTGTGTATGTATTAAGCTACAGCTGATCTGTTCTATCCGCCCTCATAAAAAATTCTTCACTCATCGTCCATTACAAATAGCATTACACAACCTCTGAAAGAATTACGTTGTCACATTTTGTCACACTCATCCCTCGAATTCAGCTCCATTGCTATCAGGACGCTACAGCTAACCAGTCGCTCACCTCCACTACAGAACAGGCTTGTTGCAGCTAATGCTACTACTCTGTCTGCAGCTTCAGTGCCCCAGGTCACACCCAAGAAGAATCCCACACCTTGGTTTTCAAAGACACACTTTCCTGATATGCAGCCACAAAAATTTCACTCCAGTTACCGGCAGTTTTCTTGACACAGCCTCACCAAATACTGAAACTTTCTGACAGACAACCATGCCTTCGAAACATTTCAGACGTAACATACAGCATATTGGCCACTCCACCGCCATAAAAAAAAACTGTGTGTGAGTGTGTGTGCACACATCACATTTTGTGTGGCTGATGGCATGTGCACATGTATTTAACGTGTACTACCATGCACAAAAGCATCTGTACAATCCGATTTGTTGTCCATCTTCGTGTTTTCGCGGTATAAAGACTGTGCCATGAAGTTTCTGGCATCCAGCAGTATACATTCAGCCTCTTCTCCTAATATTTCGGCTGAACACCGTCCAGCCATCTCCAGAGTGAGCCGAGGTGACTGACGCTGCCGCACTTGCTCCGTCCTTTTATGCAGTGGTTCGGTCCTCGGGTTTAAAAGGGCGGACCAAGCGCTGCAGCGTCACTCACCTCGGCTCACTCTGAAGATGGCTGGACGGTATTCAGCCGAAATGTTAGAAGAGGCTGAATTTATGTGGCTTCATACCCTAAACTTTGTGGAACGATCTGAATTGTGATTCGTCTGATTTGTGATCAGTCCACATGACATTGTTCCTCTGCTCTGTTTTCGGTACAGTCTTTGCCTATACAGAATGTTCACTGCATGGGGCCACAAGAGACAACTGCTCTGTGCGACCATCAGTTTAGATGCAAACTGACACTTCGGTAATGCAAATACCAGAGACATGTTGCTGGGGATTACACAGCCATTACGCTTGCAAATTCAAATTTATTGCAAAAATGAACCTTCAAAGCAACTTCCACCTTCAAATTACACGACGAACTTTTTTTTTACTTCGCTACTGTCTGGGAATTCAATCGAGCAAGTAAAGACGACAAATTTTTAGTATGGTTTCAGTCACAAGTAACAAAGAGTGTGCACGTTCAAACTTGAAATGACCTGACACAGATTTGTGTTTACCGGATATTCCGACCCAACACTTAATTGGATGGTTAACTAAGCACAGTCAAACGTTAGAAATCATTTTTCAGCAACAGCGGGATAACAAACTGAAATGAGGAGTTTAAAGTCTTGTCTTACATCTACATCTATACTCCGCGAGCCACCTTACGGTGTGTGGCGGAGGGTACTTATTGTACCACTATCTGATCCCCCCTTCCCTGTTCCATTCACGAATTGTGCGTGGGAAGAACGACTGCTTGTAAGTCTCCGTATTTGCTCTAATTTCTCGGATCTTTTCGTTGTGATCATTACGCGAGATATATGTGGGCGGTAGTAATATGTTGCCCATCTCTTCCCGGAATGTGCTCTCTCGTAATTTCGATAATAAACCTCTCCGTATTGCGTAACGCCTTTCTTGAAGTGTCCGCCATTGGAGCTTGTTCAGCATCTCCGTAACGCTCTCGCGCTGACTAAATGTCCCCATGACGAATCGCGCTGCTTTTCGCTGGATCATGTCTATCTCTTCTATTAATCCAACCTGGTAAGGGTCCCATACTGATGAGCAATACTCAAGAATCGGACGAACAAGCGTTTTGTAAGCTACTTCCTTCGTCGATGAGTCACATTTTCTTAGAATTCTTCCTATGAATCTCAACCTGGCGCCTGCTTTTCCCACTATTTGTTTTATGTGATCATTCCACTTCAGATCGCTCCGGATAGTAACTCCTAAGTATTTTACGGTCGTTACCGCTTCCAATGATTTACCACCTATGGCATAATCGTACTGGAATGGATTTCTGCCCCTATGTATGCGCATTATATTACATTTATCTACGTTTAGGGAAAGCTGCCAGCTGTCGCACCATGCATTAATCCTCTGCAGGTCCTCCTGGAGTACGTACGAGTCTTCTGATGTTGCTACTTTCTTGTAGACAACCGTGTCATCTGCAAATAGCCTCACGGAGCTACCGATGTTGTCAACTAAGTCATTTATGTAAATTGTAAACAATAAAGGTCCTATCACGCTTCCCTGCGGTACTCCCGAAATTACCTCTACATCTGCAGATTTTGAACCGTTAAGAATGACATGTTGTGTTCTTTCTTCTAGGAAATCCTGAATCCAATCACAAACCTGGTCCGATATTCCGTAAGCTCGTATTTTTTTTCACTAAACGTAAGTGCGGAACCGTATCAAATGCCTTCCTGAAGTCCAGGAATACGGCATCAATCTGCTCGCCAGTGTCTACGGCACTGTGAATTTCTTGGGCAAATAGGGCGAGCTGAGTTTCACATGATCTCTGTTTGCGGAATCCATGTTGGTTATGATGAAGGAGATTTGTATTATCTAAGAACGTCATAATACGAGAACACAAAACATGTTCCATTATTCTACAACAGATTGACGTAAGCGAAATAGGCCTATAATTATTCGCATCTGATTTATGACCCCTCTTGAAAATGGGAACGACCTGCGCTTTCTTCCAGTCGCTAGGTACTTTACGTTCTTCCAGCGATCTACGATAAATTGCTGATAGAAAGGGGGCAAGTTCTTTAGCATAATCACTGTAGAATCTTAAGGGTATCTCGTCTGGTCCGGATGCTTTTCCGCTACTAAGTGATAGCAGTTGTTTTTCAATTCCGATATCGTTTATTTCAATATTTTCCATTTTGGCGTCCGTGCGACGGCTGAAGTCAGGGACCGTGTTACGATTTTCCGCAGTGAAACAGTTTCGGAACACTGAATTCAGTATTTCTGCCTTTCTTCGGTCGTCCTCTGTTTCGGTGCCATCGTGGTCAACGAGTGACTGAATAGGGGATTTAGATCCGCTTACCGATTTTACATATGACCAAAACTTTTTAGGGTTCTTGTTTAGATTGTTTGCCAATGTTTTATGTTCGAATTCGTTGAATGCTTCTCTCATTGCTCTCTTTACGCTCTTTTTCGCTTCGTTCAGCTTTTCCTTATCAGCTATGATTCGACTACTCTTAAACCTATGATGAAGCTTTCTTTGTTTCCGTAGTACCTTTCGTACATGATTGTTATACCACGGTGGATCTTTCCCCTCGCTTTGGACCTTAGTCGGTACGAACTTATCTAAGGCGTACTGGACGATGTTTCTGAATTTTTTCCATTTTTGTTCCACATCCTCTTCCTCAGAAATAAACGTTTGATGGTGGTCACTCAGATATTCTGCGATTTGTGCCCTATCACTCTTGTTAAGCAAATATATTTTCCTTCCTTTCTTGGCATTTCTTATTACACTTGTAGTCATTGATGCAACCACTGACTTATGATCACTGATACCCTCTTCTACATTCACGGAGTCGAAAAGTTCCGGTCTATTTGTTGCTATGAGGTCTAAAACGTTAGCTTCACGAGTTGGTTCTCTAACTATCTGCTCGAAGTAATTCTCGGACAAGGCAGTCAGGATAATGTCACAAGAGTCTCTGTCCCTGGCTCCAGTTCTGATTGTGTGACTATCCCATTCTATACCTGGTAGATTGAAGTCTCCCCCTATTACAATAGTATGATCACGAAACTTCTTCACGACGTTCTGCAGGTTCTCTCTGAGGCGCTCAACTACTACGGTTGCTGATGCAGGTGGTCTATAGAAGCATCCGACTATCACATCTGACCCACCTTTGATACTTAACTTAACCCAGATTATTTCACATTCGCATTCGCTAATAACTTCACTGGATATTATTGAATTCTTTACTGCTATAAATACTCCTCCACCATTGGCGTTTATCCTATCCTTGCGGTATATATTCCATTCTGTGTCTAGGATTTCGTTACTGTTCACTTCCGGTTTTAACCAACTTTCCGTTCCTAATACTATATGCGCACTATTTCCTTCAATAAGAGATACTAATTCAGGAACCTTGCCCTGGATACTCCTGCAGTTTACCAATATTACGTTGACTTTTCCTGTTTTTGGTCTCTGAGGACGGACGTTCTTTATCAACGATGATAATGTCCTCTCTGGTAAGCCGTCAGGTATTTTATCGTTTCGCCCAAGGGGGGGTCCCTCTAACCTAAAAAACCCCCGTGTGCACGCCACACGTACTCTGCTACCCTAGTAGCTGCTTCCGGTGTGTAGTGCACGCCTGACCTGTCTAGGGGGGCCCTACAGTTCTCCACCCAATAACGGAGGTCGATGAATTTGCAACCATTATAGTCGCAGAGTCGTCTGAGCCTCTGGTTTAGACCCTCCACACGGCTCCAAACCAGAGGACCGCGATCGACTCTGGGCACCAGCACCTATCGACGTTGACATCTATAACCCGTTCATTATAAGAATAAACCTGGTGTAAACAAATGCAAACGCGATGACTGGTCAGAAGCCGTAGCACATGTACGCTGGTGTTGTTAACACTTTTGGAAGTAGGACGTACTTGTGTATTAGATATCTTATTACCAAGTTCCGTTAAATGAAACTTTAAAATATTCAAATGCATTAAGAGCCATCAAAGTTTTTGTTAGTCACGCTTTAGCCACATAGTTTTTACTTCAAAAACCGTGTACAGTCACAGCCTCTGCAGCGTTGTGCTCTGATTGTCGTGCTGTTAATGCGCGGTATGAAACTGGCTGAGGCTGCTCTCTGTTCCGTGGTTAAAAAGTGCCGAGAAATAGGCTGTTCCTAATGTTTTTTTCATAAATTTACAGAGATAATCGGCTTTGAGGTTTTTCCAGAGTTGTACATAATGCAGTTGTTTACAAGTAACTGCCGCCTGTGCCGCAGCGCCGCTCGTGTCGGAGCCGCTCACCTCAGTCTTGTTGGTGTATCGGCCGGAGTCACATCGTAGTTGGCGTAGCGGAGTTTGTCGTCGTTTTGCTCTTGGCGGCGGTGTTTTCTGCCCGCGCCATGGTGTCCGTCGAGTCTCCAAAATTTGTTCCTCGTCGAGCCACTGTTCGTTTCAGTTTTGACGCGTCGTGTTCAACCTGGCTCCTTAGAAATTCACGATTGGTTGGCTGATGTTATCCGTGGTACACCTGATCAGGTAGATACTGCTTAGTTTGATTCTGATTTGTATGCATGCTTTGTCAAGTTTTATGATCCCGTTCAAGCAGAAAGACTTCTCTCCCGGGTTGGTTCTAAAGTGTTGTTTACACATCGCGATGGTTCCGTTAGTCAAGTCGTCCTTGAAAATGTGGCACTCGAGTGCACTCCGGTTAGAATTTATTTCCTGAAGTGGACGATTCATTTCTTAAAACAGCGTTGCTTCCGTTTGGAGTCATACGGCTTGCAGTGTTATAATGGTATCCTGACTGTCAAAGTGAAGTGAATTCTCTTATTTTAATTGATTGCCTTCAGTAAGTACTTTGAAAAAAAAAAGAGTGACTATTTTCGTTTTTTGAAGGAATACACTGCCATTTGAGTGTATAATTTCGGGTTTTTCCTGTGTCTGGAAAAAAAAAGAAAAATTAAAATTGGTCGCGGTATTGTACTGTGGCGTGAGCGAACAATATAAAACAAAAAAAAAAACAAAAAAAGTGTCTGCCATCTAAGTATAACATCCCGCGCCCGGGTTCCCGGGTTCGATTCACGGCGGGGTCAGGGATTTTCTCTGCCTCGTGATGACTGGGTGTTGTGTGATGTCCTTAGGTTAGCTAGGTTTAAGTAGTTCTAAGTTCTAGGGGACTGATGACCATAGATGTTAAGTCCCATAGTGCTCAGAGCCATTTTTAGCCAGATGACATCCCGCGTTCGAGCCCCAGTCGGAAAGAAAAAAAGAAAAAAAGAAAAAAGTGGTAATTGTAAAAAAAAGAGGTAATCGTCATACACTCTAAACTTACAGTCGCGTGTTCGCGTCCGAGTGTATCGACTTTTTTTTTTTTTTTTTTAACTACATTTCGGCCCTCGTCTCAAGTTACGAGCCAGATAGAAAATCTAACATAATTCGCTTCACATTCTACCCAACAGTAACACAAAAAAAAGTGTCGGTTAGTCGGTAGCGTAACGAAATGCAAACCACACGCGGTTATTCGTGCGTTTGTTTGAATCTCCCCAGTATCATTTTTCTTTCTCGTTCAATTTGAAATACCTACATCTCGCAATTATAGAACTACTCATCATTTTTTAAGAATAATGCATGTCTTCTTGTTTCTAATTACATATTGGACGAGAAATTCCTGTTTCCATTTCAAATACTAATTCTTAATTATCTATGTTTTATGAAATACTGTTCATAAAAGTTGTTTAAATTAAAAAAATATAAGTTTAATTTTTAATGCAAAAATGAGAAACCAAATCCTCTTTATTTGGACTATGTCCATCGTTCTATGCCACAGAGGTAGATAAGTATCGTACAAACACGTAATATGAACCCAACAGAACTGAGCTGGAGCCAAGCAGCGGGATTTGGCCCGAGAAGTAACAAGACTGTTAAGCTGTCAGACGTACCGGAACTAAAGCATGCAGCTTTTTCACGTCACTGTCGTACGCTGGCGCCTTGTAGAAAGGGTTCATCATAAAAGAAGAAGAGAAAATGCTGTGCCTGGTTGGCTTCGTGGATTCTAGCAGCAGGTGAACTGAATGTTTTCCTCGGATTCGGGTAAGGAAGGAGCTAAGAGATTACCAGACGACTGACTATAAGTAATACTTCAGTGGCTTCATTATTTATCTGTACAGTGAAATGCTTCACTCTTCTCTCAAGTTACACACAGATTATACAGAAAAAATACCATGTGGTTCAGCCAGGAATTTTCATCATTCTTGCTGTCCGCCGCTCGTGGTCTTGAGGCAGGGTTCTCGCTCCCCGCGCACAGGGTCTCGGGTTCGATTCCCGGCCGGGTCAGGGATTTTCTCTGCCTCGAGATAACTGCGTGTTGTGTGTCCATCATCATTGACGCAAGCAAGTCGCCGAAGTGGCGTCAACTGAAAAGAACTTGTGATACGGCGGCGGAACTGCCCCGCATGGGGCCTCCCTCCAACAATGCCATACGATCATTTCATTTTTTGCATCATTCTTGTTTATAATTACTATAAAACATTAGCTAAAAACGACAACGTGTTGCGGTTTGCGTCTAGTCGTCTAAGGAGCGTATTGTGGGAAATTTGCCGTGTATTATTTCATCCAGCTTAACAATGACATTCGAAGCTGTATTGCTCCTCTGCTCGCCTCTCTCTACGTGTGAACTGCAGCTGGGCACGCCACACCAGGCTAGCTGCACCAGCTGACTGGCCAGTGCTGTCCAAGATAAAGGCACCGGTACAGCTGTTGTCCCGTATTATCGCTCAGTCCATGTGCGCGTAACGCACCACACAGAACATACCCTTATTACCGTACCTGACAGTACTTC
The DNA here is from genome assembly GCF_023898315.1 of Schistocerca nitens. Taxonomy (NCBI): domain Eukaryota; kingdom Metazoa; phylum Arthropoda; class Insecta; order Orthoptera; family Acrididae; genus Schistocerca; species Schistocerca nitens. Next base: position 334,677 of record NW_026045983.1, on the reverse strand, counting down.
AGACAGCTTGGCTGCAGTTCCACGTGAAAAGAAATCCAATGAGGTTCCAGAAAATGCCGAAGAATACATAGTGCAATGTTTGCATCAGGTTTATTCTTATGAATAACGGGTCATAGTCACTCGTAGACGTTATATATTGGTTTACTCCATGAGCAGCGAAATGTGCACATGTATGAATTGCAAATATCATGATGAATGTTTTCTGCTGACTAGGAATCGAACCCTACACACATCGTTGTTGACTACATACAAAGACACATTGACTGTACTATTCTCTTTCACCAGTTGCTAGGAGCGGCATGTTTGAAACTGACATAATAGAACGAAAAGCTGCCTGTCTGACTTGGGAGTCAAAACTAGAACCCACCATTATTGTTGACAAAGCGCAGATAGGCGTTAAAAATCATAATAACTTGTCACATGTAGTTTGGTGCGCGCATGGTACAACTCAAAATGACATACCAGCACTCCAACCCAGACATGTGTCTTTTGTGAAGGTCTTTATGACTTTTCAGACGAGTGGAAACAATGAGGCGGTGGAAATGTATCATCTGAAAGGCATCGCACGTCGCGAAAAGGGAGATCTGAGTTCGAATCCCAGTCCAGCGCCAAGTTTTCCACATCTCAGGCTCGAATACAGTAAGAGTCAAGTGCCCTGTGGTCCTGCACGGCGATTGGCTCATTGATTTCAAGAAATATCGCTTAAGAAAGGTAACTGGTGACAGAGTTTCGACCTGGCATGACTTCCGCCTCTGTCAGGGCCCAGCCTGTACCGACTCTCCTCCAGGCTACCAGAGGTGGGAGAGATGCTACTTATGCTTGTTAGAGATGATTGCCGGATGTGAGAAACGAACCCAGACCTTCGGCATACGTAGCAAGAATCATTTCAACTTTTTTTTAACTAACAACTATTATCACGAATTAAAATTCAAGCAAGTTGCGGTATTCGAACCCACTACGCCCTTAACCCCTTTTCTTTCATTTAATTTTTTGACGATTCCGAGATCTGGCCACGCCTCACCCATACCTGTCACCGAGTCGTTGCGTTATTTTCGCAAAAAAGAAAAAATAGCAAACAGTTGAAAGCCTTTCCAGGTTTCTGTGGATTTTACAAAAAAATTGTTAAGGGACAAGGTTTCAATAACCCATTCTTGAAAACCTCTTAAAAAGGAATAGTGCGTTTGTTTGGACAGATGAGTGTCAGCTAGATTTCGAATCTCTGAAGAACGAACTTTTACATAATAAATGTTTTACATCAGCCAATACTGTCAGAGACTTTCCATACGAATACCGACAGTAGCACCTATGGGATTGGTTTTGAAATTTTTCAAGCGGTAAATGGTTCAGAAAATTCAGAACAGAGCTATAGCTTTTGCCAGTGGCATGTTGAGGGAATACGAAAGGAACTATACCATACACAGAAGGAGTTAGTCATAGTACGGGGCCTAAAGAAATTTAGAAATTATTTGTGGGGTTATAAGATCATCATGCACACTGACCACAACATTTTGAAGAATCTTGCCTTCTAAATGGCATGCTAACTCGATGGGTTTTATGCCTGTATAAATTTAATTGCGAAGTCTGCTATGTAAAGGGAACAGAAACTTATTTGGCAATGCATTGTCCCAACGGCATTTATGAGGTACTCAAGGAATCCAATGAAGATGAATCTTTCCACATTAATCACATGAAGTTTCAGGCAAAAAGAAAATTGAACGATTTACATAAAAATGAAATACCAAGAAAATGAGGATCCAACTTGAAATCTGTGAAAGTAAATTTTGATAATATATAATATCCCGAGATTGAGGAGTTTTTAAAAGTATCTTGTGTAGGAGGAAAGACTTCGTTACTGAAGAATGGAGGGTGTGTTGGCCTATCAAATTTGATACCAATGTCAGATTATTTTCACCTAGCATTGAGACAAAGGGGTGTCTAGATAAACTGTCTAGTGTTATAGTGATTGCCAATAGTGCCCGTAGAAAGGTCACTGAACATATTAAGTCTTCTGACATCTGCAAGAAAGCTAAGGTAACCAACAGAATTAACCAAGGCCCAATGCAGAACACGTTACCTGAAGATACCATGGATTTACCATCCGTGGATCTGTATGGCGCCCCTTCCCCAAAACTTCTCGTAATTGCAAATATAATTTAGTGATTTTGGAAGTATTTTCTACATTTACAAAACTGTAGGTGACAGCAAAGTCAGTGTTCTATAGGATGATTGAGTATTTGGAAAACCCAAAGCAGTACTGTCCGATAATGGCACTCAATTCATTTACAAAATCTTGAAAGATGGCATGGAGCAAAATAGTGTAGAAATTAAATATATTTCAGCCCAACATCCAGCAAGCAACACTGTTGAATGGTATGCGAGGGAAATAGGAAGGTTACGTAGGACCTATTCCATCGACAACAGGGCAGATTTGTATCTGAATTTGAGTGTGTAATGAATATCTTGCCTCGTGAATCTACTGGGTTTACACCTGAGGAAATCATGCTCAATAATAAGAACAAATGTTTAATTGAGAAAACAACTAGTTCCCACCATGTATAGATTTGAGATTAGTGCAGAAGAAATAATTGATAAAAGAAGAAACAAAGCAGAAACGAGATCTAATAGGCACAGTAGGAGCCTGAAGTTTGCTACGTTCAAAATTGGAGACTATGTTCTTCTGAAGACCCATGAAAAATCAAGTGAACTTAAGCATGAAATTAAAAATATATATAACACGCCATTCATAATACAAAATATACCTTACAACAATGCCTTCTATTTAATCTATCCCAAGTCCAAGAAGCCCCTTGGTGTCCATAATATAGTGGATCTCAAACCGTATGTCCCTAGGAATGAGTAAATGAAGTATATTCAGAAATGATACAGAAATTAAAATGTGTATTATGCTGTAAAGGAAATACGAGGTATGTCCACAAAGTAAGTTCCGTTTGGTTATATAAAACAGATGTGTACAAATACAGAAAAAATATTTATTGTACAAAAGCTACAACTGTTGAACTACTTTCCCACATAGCTTCTGAAATTTTGTAGGCACTTGTCATAGCATGGCACAAGTTTTTGTATGCCTTCTTCAAAGAAGGTTGCCGCCTGTGTATTTAACCATATGGTAACATGTTCTGTCAGCTCGTCACCATCGTTGAAGTGTTGACCACAAAGGACAGATTTTGGGTGTAAGAAGAGATGAAAGTCGCCAGGAGCGAGGTCCGCGCTGTACGGAGGATGAGCAAGTGCTTCCCAGTGAAATTCCCGTAAGAGTAGTTTGGTCACATTCGCCGTGTGAGGCGAGGCATTGTCATGGAGAAAAACAACACCTTTTCACAGTAATCCTCGGTGCTTGTTCTGTATTGTGCGGCGCAATTTCTTAATGGTCTCGCAGTAACCATGTGCATTGATTGTTTAGCCTTGTGGTAAGAAATCAATCACAAAAATGGCTTTTCTGTCCCATTAAACTGTGCACATGACTTTTCAAGGTGTCAAGATTTGCTTAGGCTTAACGTTCATTGGGGATGAAGTGTGCCTCCATTCCATTGATTGCCGTTTTATCGTAGGGGCGTCATACGATACCCAAGTTTCATCCCCGGTGACTATCCGAGAAAGAAAACCGTCGCCTTCTTCATTGTAGCGTATCAAGGCCTGAAGTGCACTGCTCATCCATTGTTTTTTATTTATTTATTTATTTATTGTTCAGTAAGAACTTTTGGTACCCAACGTGAAGAAAGTTTTCGAAATTTCTGTTTTTCAGTAACTATATCATGAACTAGTGATTGCGAGATTTGCGGAACTTCCATAGCAAGGGCACCAAGTGGAAACTTACGGTTGTGTTTAATCTTCTCGTCAATTGTGTGAACCAGTTCATCAATAACCACAGGTGGGCGTCCACTTCGTTCTTCATCGTGCACTTTATCACATCCTTACTGAACAGTGTCACCCATCTTCTAACCACTGAATCACTCCTAGCATTTTGTCCGTAAACCTTGCAGATTTACCGACGAATTTCCTTTGGTTTAACTTTCTTTACATTTAGAAAACGAATCATAGATCTGTTTTCACATACGGCCCCGTTTTCAATTACGGCTGACAATATAAGGAAGCACTACAAAGCACACGTCGGCAGCAGCGATCTGAAAAAGGCGTACATGTCTTCTCCTTGAGTCAGAGTAACTGCCGTGCATGCTCGGAACTGCTATCGTAGCGCTGCCGCGAATAGAAATAGAAACGTATCTTACTTTGTGGCTGACCCTCGTACATCTTTCTAATGAAGATATTGTACTGTACTTAACTGCAATTTATGTCTTTATATAAATGATGGTACCTATCTAAAATTGCTGATACTTTCTTGTAAGTTACAGATTCTAAAAGCTGTTGTAAAATCTGAAACCCTATGTTGAAATGGCTAAAGGCAAATGTTACCGAATTGAAAAGAAATGTGGATTGCCTAAAATACAGAGTGGGCGGCATAAAACACTTGCCAAAGTGGGGCAAGAAAACGTGTCTGGAAGACTTCCAAAACCAAAAATGGGCAGTCAATCGATTGATGAGATACGTGATGTATCAAATGTTGTCAGACTGTGAGATGCTATTGCAGGTAGGAAAATTATTCAATTATGGTTCAAATGGCTCTGAGCACTATGGGACTCAACTGCTGTGGTCAGAAGTCCCCTAGAACTTAGAACTAATTAAACCTAACTAACCTAAGGACATCACACACATCCATGCCCGAGGCAGGATTCGAACCTGCGACCGTAGCTATTCAATTATCACCTCTGTTAGTATTGTATGTGTTTGCTATGGTTTTCAAAGAGGGACTGTGTTTCAAATAAGGGCAGTCAGAAAGAATACTAGGTTCAGTTTAAATATTTTTGTTTGTTTATGTAAATATCAAAGAATGGACTGCTATTATTAGAAGCAGCATTTGTAGATTCCTGTTTCGTAACTTCAAACTTATGCTATAGGATGTGTTACACATACAATGTCAAATTTCTTGTGATATTTGTAGGGGTGTACTTGAATAAGTGTACCTACATTTTTTGAATGCTTAAAACATGCTACTCTCAATAATCTTGCAATACAGAAAAATTTTACTTACTACTCAACTTAACTGTTTCTCAAAATGAGATCCAGTTATGATAGGTGTACATAACTGAATAATGATGCTTATGTCTTGTTTTGGTAATTATGTGTAACGAGTGTATAGTGTTTTAACATGTTTTGTAACGTATTCTTTTCAAACCCAACTCTGGTAGAATTGATTATTTCTCTGACTGTTCGACATCATTAAGGTGTTATTGATGTTAACCCAACAGCAAACTTCAGTGAACCATTGGGCATATGTAATATTCATTTTTGACCTACTTTCTATCGATATTTCTATGTCAATTTGTAATGCTGCTTATGTAGACTGTTGTATCAATCATGGAAAGTCTTTGACTATGTATACATATTTCAGTTATGTGAACCTTCTGAACAATATTGTTTAAACCGTGCTTGTGGATTTAAATAACTACTGGAATGATTGTTATATAATGTACTGTAAATGACTTGGTCCACAGTTAGGGAATGTAGTGTTCAATGTCAGAGATACGGGGAAGGCCTGCAGTTATTGAAGTAGCCTGGCGGACTGAAAAAGGTGCGGTTGGCACCCAAGTGACAACTCGTCCTTTGTGACAGGTAAGGAGTCTGGGCCGAGCAGTAGTGAGGTTAACACCTCGCTAGCAGTAGCGGAACATCGTGGCTCGTGTTCTTGGAGTTTTGAGGCAGAGGAGCCTAAGAGCAGTATTTATGGGCCTTGGGTGATGAATTTGGTGACACTGTTATCATGGCATTGTTTTTGGCCCTTTAAAAATATAATTCCGATTCCAAGAAGGTCTGCAGCAGGGCGAGGCCAACAGTACTGCCGTGACTGCATCGCCGCCATGTTAACAGCCACTGTAAATTACGCCACCAGTGCCACCAGCCTCCATCAAATTGTTTATATTTGGCACTCTGTAAATGACCCAGGCATTTGTGAACTTTTCTTGATTTTAATATAATGAATTTAATTCCAAGTAGCCTAACTTATTAAGGAAAGACTTATTCAGCAGTTGTAAAAATAATTGTGATTGCTTTCACACGTGTGGAGTTATAGTGTTTAAAGTTCAGTTTTATAGTTTCAGAAATATTCCACTTCCAGTTCATTTTTAAATTGATCTGCAGTTATTTTCTTAAATAATTTGCTTTACTTGAAAAGCTGCCCACAGTAGTAGAGTTACTATTTAAAAGAACAATATTGATTTGAGGTGAAAAAGATTAATTGTTGCACTTATGCAGTTTGATCAGAATTACAAAGTTTTACCGCTCTTCACTTCATGAGAAACTGAACTTGAATTTAATGTTGTGTGTGCATTTGCACAGCCAAATATACTTTGAGTAGATTAAAAGACTGCTTATCAAGCACATTTCTTATTTAAATAGTTACAGTTTGTTGTGCTTCAGTTAATAATTGTTGATGAGAATACCTACCATTTCCCACACACACTTGGGTAGTTCTGTTAATGAGCATGGTTCTTCAAAGCATGAAAGTGTAACGACCATCGTGTGCTAGGGTAGTTAATGAAGAAAAGCAAAGACTCCTTCAGAGCCAGTGTAGTTAGATTTGCATTCTGATTAATTGCTTCATACTGAGCTTAAGAAAGATTTCCTGTTTTAGCAATTCTAAAGCAATTTGGTTAATGGACAGGCATAGAGACCCTATACTAAGTAATCATTAATAGACTCACTGATTTAAATCAGAATCATTTCATGCTCTGACCTGTTTAGTATTGCTATTAGCATCATGTGTGTTGAAGACTGTTGCTATCTCATTGGCCATTTGTTTGTCTGTCTTCCAAGTCAGTACTACTTTTATCCGCAAAGTTAGGTTACTGTGTTGTAGTGTGTTCATATAAAAGAATTTAGTGTGTGTCTGTCAAGGAAGTTTAGGTTAGCTGTAGCACTGTGTTCTGCTTTATTATATTGTTTGACACAAGAATGCCTAATTAGGCTGATGACCGATATTAATACCTAATATTACAACTTGCTTTTGTGCTGGCAGAATGTCTTTTCCTGACCCACCAGTTTACTGTCGTTTATACTCTGTTGAAGTGTTTAGGGAAACGAATCCCCATCTGATTGCTCTGTTCCCTTTATGTTATCTCAAGGCCATAACTTTCAAAAAAAATCCTCGCACAGGATTAAAGTTAGCATCAACTGCTGTTTAAGGTGGCCAGTGTTACAGTTGTAAGTGCTCCCTGTGGAGGACGCCTCCTGCAGCATTCCAGCACAGTTTCTGGATGGCGGACTCACTGAAGGACTACGCCCTGTAGTATTCTGTGACATTTGTATGGCTGCATCTCTGTCTCAGCATTTTCGGCTCTTAGGGATGGAGGCGGAGGTATAGTTGGTAAAGAGGTTTCCAGCTGGAGTACATCACAACCAAACACACATTCCAAAGTCAGGTATTGAATTGTAAGGTGTACCCAGGAACAGACGTATAGTAAAATCACAATTTAGTTATGATGATCAATGAAGTTAATTTTAAGAGAATGGTCACGAGGAAATCAATGTGTAAATAAATGGAATACTGAAGTACTGAGGAATGGAATGGGAATTTTAACTTCTATGAGGATCTAGATAATGTGATAATGAATGCCCAGCTGAAAGTTCAGGTGAACAGTGGTTGGCGACTCTGGAAAGGCGAATAATCATAGTTTGACAAACAAATCTAGGTACAAGGAGAGGAAATCCTCGGCAAACACAAGAGATATTTAAACTGTTTGACGAAAAGAAAAAGGACAAGACAGGAATACATCATTACAGGTTGCTAAGGAATGAAATCAATCGGAAATTTGAGGAAAGTACAAGCAGAATGACTACAAGAAGAGTTAGAAGAAATGAACGTAGCAAGGACATGTTCAGCACATAGAAAACTCTGAAGAATCTTCAGTGAAATTAAATGCACAGCGGTCAACAAGAGTTCGAAAGGAATTTCACTGTTAAACGTGCAGGAAAGAGCACATGGCAGAAAACAGTTCATTAAAGACCTGTATGAGTGGTAGGAACTATCAGAAGACTTGACAGAAGAAGAGATGAAAGCCGAATTGGAAAATGTGGGGGACTGACAATTAGAATTTAAAGCTCAGGAAAACTTACACACAAACAAGGCGGAATGGTTAGTTACCATTCCTGCAGAACTTACATGATCGTTGGGGAAGGTGGCAATCAAATGAGTATTCATGTATATATGTGTAATTCATGAGACAGGAGTCTTAACAGCAGACTGCCATAAAAAGACCATCTAGACACTACAAAAGCGACCAAGGATCAGTAACTGCGATAGCTTTCACACAATGACCTAAACAGCTCATAAATCCAAACTACTGACAAGAATAATAACAACATGCAAAAGAATGGAATACAAAGCTGACGATCTGTTTGAGGATACTAAAGTTGGAGTAAAGGATCCAGGGAGGCCGATCTGACCTTTGACTTGATAGTAGAAGGGGTGTGTAAGAAAAATCAAGAGATCTTTATTGGATTTGTAGATCTTTAAATGACATTTGATAAGGAGAAATTGTGAAAATGTAAGACTTTTTTAAAAAAAAATAGGTGTAAGACATGCGGAACATCAGGTAACATAGAATATGGGCAATAATCAACAAGGATTGGTACTCTGATAAAAGATGGTGAAAGACTGAACACTGAAGAATCGTTGGTGGAATTGAAACTTCTAGAAATATAATTGAAACTGAGGTTGAAGAGGATTTCAATGATAAAATTCACTGGTGATATTGCTATGGCGACTGAAAGTAAGAAAGAAATATAATAAACAGTCGAATGAGCAAATTAGGATTCATGAACAGAAGAAAGATGAAAGTGTTGGGAGTGCAAAAATAACATTGGTGGCAAAGTTAACATCAGAATTAAGGACGAACTGCTAACCTGAAGCCAATTTATGCTGAGTGACTAAGTGTGGTTGTTATAAGGAGTAATGTAGCATGGAAAAACAGGAGATTCCCCATAAAACATAGTTACTAATACCAAAGATATGCCTTAATTTGTGTTAGACATATCTGAATGTATGTTTGGAGCACAGTACTGCAGGAAAATGAATTGTGGATTATGGGAAAAAGAAGAAGGGAATCGGAGCATTCTAAATATGATGCTGTAGAAGGATGTTGAAATTAGGTGAACACATAACAGAGGAACTCTAGAATATTTCTGCAGAATAGGTGAGGATAATGATACATGGAAAACCGTGACAAGTACAAGGGTCAGCGTAATAGGTTATATGTGAAGGCATCAGGGAATAACTGCTGTGGTAATGGAGATAGCTGTAGAAGGTGAAAACTGTAGGGCAAGACAGATCAAAATGCATACCACAAATGATTTGTTGCTCAAATAGGCAGAAACATCATGTACACCAGGCAGAGTTTCTACTATGCATGTTTTGTTACTGAGAGTGGCTGTTACACCAAACTACGGTGGGGTGACAAGGTGATCCACAGCTTGACAAGCAGAGGCTCTGAAGAAAAATGGTTCAAATGGCTCTGAGCACTATGCGACTTAACTTCTGAAGTCATCAGTCGCCTAGAACTTAGAACGAATTAAACCTAACTTAAGGACATCACACACATCCATGCCCGAGGTAGGATTCGAACCTGCAACCGTAGCGGTCGCTCGGTTCCAGACTGTAGCGCCTGCACGGCCACTCCGGCCGGCTGGCCTCCGAAGACATTTGCTTCTGTTTGGTGCTTTGTTAGCATATTTCTTGTTACCAGCAGAAGTTTTATGGCAAATAATTAGGTTTTTTTGTCCTCTCTCATTCATGCCAACCACCGCTAATGGTCTTATAAACATGTGTTTATCTGACCTCTGCTAGACCATTCCAGTACATCGGGAGTATTAGATGTTTATCAATCTTTACCTAAAGTGTTACATACTCAGTGCATACCACCCTACCTCTTATACTAGATTTTCTTTGTATGATGCTGGTGTACATGCCTGAATTATTGCGGACATTGGTTTGCTGATTCTGATAAGAATGAATCACTGAAGTGTTGACAGTAACACACTATTTTCTCTACCAACCTATTCTTAATTAACCACTCTCTCATGATACTACAGTCCGCCTTCTTAGCTGGGTGGTAATGTGCTTACCTCCCATGCAAGTGGTCCAGGTTCGATTCCCAGCTGGATTGGAGATTTTCTCCACTCGTGGACTGGGTGTTGTGTTGTCCTCACCATCGTTTCATCCTCACCACTGGCACGCAAGTCGCCCAATGTGGCATCGACTAGAGTAAGACTTGCACTCGGCGGCGGAACTTCCCCACAATGGGGCGTCCCGGCCAACAATGCCATTCACTCATTTCAATTTTCTTCATGATACTACAACCTAATCCTGTGGATACCAGCCTGTTATTCATCAATGTTCTGATAATATTCCCAGTTGACTTTGCTGACCCTAATTAAATCTAGACTGAGCATTTACAGTTGGCTATTTGGTATTTATATCTTATCTACCACATAATGGTGTGTGTGTGTGTGTGTGTGTGTGTGTGTGTGTGTGTGTGTGTGTGTGTGGGTGGGTGGGTGTGTGTGGGTGGGTGGTGAGAACTCACCGCATGCGAGAGACAGTGGCCTCATCAGGTTGAGGAGTCATGGGCCGTGCTGCAGCAGGTGTCTGGCGAGGTGCGCTGGCAGAGGTGTCGGCGGCGGGGGCGTCGGTGGTGGCAGTGGTGGTGGTGGCAGGCCTCATCTGTGTGGCGGCTGGTGGGCTGCACACATAGAAAGAGAGAGGCACAGTGTGAGCTGGGTGATGTGTCCTCGTGGGGTCCTGGGCGCGGCTCACTGCAGCCAGCACTGCTGAGGGCCTGTCCACACACACACACACACACACACACACACACACACACACACACACACACGCCGACAACGGGAGTAGCGGTCCAGATAGTGCAAACGACTTGCCGGTGACAAAATCACATCAGTTGTGTCGAAGTGGGAGCAATGAAAGTGAAAGGTTGGCTCTATACTCACATGTGTTACGTAAGTGCATGAGGAAAACTGTCCCTGCATCTTGACAGAAACATTTTAGTTTCCAAATATAGAAAGAAGACTGACTTAAAACAGGAAAAATGGAAATGATCGTATGGCACTGTTGGCCAGGAGGCCCCAATCGTGGGAGTTCGGCCACCGCATCCTTTTTATTTGATGCTGCTTTGGCGACTTGCGGGTCAATGATGGACATACAACACCCAGGCCTCTGCCGGGGATTGAACCCGGGCCCCATGCGTGGTAGGCGGAAACGCTACCGCTAGACTACGGAGGCAGACTTTTTTTTATAAAAAAAAAAGGGAAAAATTACTGAACATTTAAGCGGAAATGGTAACTTTATTTCCATGAAATGGTGAAGCCAGATTTTCAGAAATTCACTTCGGCTAAAAAAAATGGAAAAAACAAAAATGTGCAGTAGTGGCAGTGGTTACACTGACCACAGACACACACACACACACACACACACACACACACACACACAGTAAGCGTTAAATGGATGTAGCTTTCGTCCTGTACAATTTTACTCCTTGTTTTCCACAAGTGTAATACATAACAGCAAAAAATGATACACAGCGATATGTTATGCCTGCTCATGAAAACTACTGCTCTAAAGCAGGACCCAGTTCATCGACTGGACGTCAGAACGCTTTGATTAGTATACTCAAGGTAATAACAGCTCTCTATTAGCACGGGACGTAGCCGTTTAATGCCGTGTTGGACATATTTCTAGTTCCAGATCATTGTGTCACAGACATCACTCACAAACGAAAGTACTTCGGGCAGATGGCTGCTAGCAGGTATTATTATACCAGTTTATAACTTTGTACTCCAGCTCGTGTGACTTCCTTCACAGAGGCAAAGTCATGCTGTCTGGGGAGTTTATGTTCGACGTTATCTTTCCTTCCATACTCGCGCAATTAAAGCTTCGACCTAGGATTGCGGTCATACCAAGACAAGCCGCATATGTACCTGAAACCCTGGGGGGCTTGCAAGGGAGTTATCGTTCTGGTCTGATGTTTCAACTGTTCTGTAGTGTGAGTCGTTCTACAGTCCAGACCCACTTTGGGTTTCCGACCAACGGTCCTGCGCTTACTTTTCCGAACGACAACATTGTACATCGATCCCCTTCTCAAGCAAACCGAAAACTTTATACCGATAGATTAAACAAATTAGATCCCAAATAAATTTGTACTTCTCCGTATGTGTACTGCAAATAGACCAAAATAATGCTCGATACATTGTATATGTCAACATTTACATAAAACGGAGGGACAAGCAAATCGAAAGATATACGACGAGATTGTTCAGGCTAAACAATCGCCATAGTGCAGTGTTTAGAGTGATTCTTCCCGAGATATAGTCCGTCGTCATCAGGTACAGAGTTTGGTCAAAAATCTTCACAATGGTACGTATCGCGAGAGAAAAGGAAATCACATCCAAACAAGAGTGCATCGAAATATATTCCATTCTACATCACCAGCTATCCTTGCCAATATTTAACGAATTGGTGCGTTGCATGTGGTTTGCTGCCAAGCTATGCACTGAGGGAGTAGCTTTTATGTATCTAAATCAAGTTTTTTTTTCTCGGGAATCCTTAAAACAAGCATGCAATTGTAAAAATTCAGAGTAGATTAATATCGACCAAGCACGTGTAAATCATCAACTGTAAAATGTTAAAAGTATCGCATTTTACGTACGAAGTTGTCGTGCACGCTCTACCATCCAGTTCAGTTGCTGACCGCAGTAGAGTCCGTCCGCACACGGAGCGCCCCCCCCCCCCCCCCCCCCCCGGCGTGACATTTCCGACCGTCCGACGCCCGCCCTGGCTTCACTGCCGTCTGCCACCCCCCCTACACTCCCGACTTTGCCCCATCCATCCCATTTTCATCTGCTGCCGAAACTTAAAGAAACGCCACCGAGGACTTTCCTCTGGTAGTGGTGAAGCGGTGCGTCGAGAGTTGAGGTTGTGGGTTCGTCAACAAAGTCAAACATTCTTCAGTGACGGCATCGCGAATCTGGTCTCTTGTTGGCACAGATGTGTTCGTCGCAAGGGCGGTATGTTGATTTACAGATACGTAAACATGAAGAGAAAATGCAGAATGTTAATAAAGTCTGCCTTATTTAAAGCGCTTTAAGAGTTTTCAAATAAAAAATTCGACGGCTAGCACTGATATTTGCAAACTCAAATTTTACTTTCCCATTCGTTTTCATGGCTTTTAATAAAATATTAATAAATACATTGTCTGGAGTATTACTCCGGTTTATTTGCACTGTGACGTACAAAATGAGAAATAAACTTTAAAGACTGCCCCAAGAGACTCGACCCCAGGACCCTCGGATTACCGCTCGGAACTCTCTCTGGAGCGCTGGCTGGGAGCTGTGCCGACATAAATGACTCATTCCCCGCCCGACCCGCGCCAAAAGACCCAACGTTTGCTGAACGCTTGGCGTTCTGGAGCCCTCATTTATGTCACAGTGATTTCTGGCAGAGCCCTGCAGAGACCATAAATCTGGAGGAAGTATGTGTTGACCAGCAGTTGCGCTGCCCTTGTCAGTGAAAAGGAATAGAGAGACCCCTGTTCGACAGAGAACGCACAATAATTTCTGGCGGCGAACATGCAAACGATTTGGAATTGTTCAGCGTTACACTTTCCCAAATTTCCTCATTTTAGAATGGATCTATCAATTCTTGCATTGAAGAACACCCCAGCAGACAGATGCGTGAGCCCAGATGAGGAGCATTTGGATTGCCATTTATTTGCCATAATGCTTTTAGTGCTGGCAGTCTGAAGAGATGCTCGACATGCCTTTGATGCTGCTCTTTCCATTTAAACAAAGGGGTGCGTCTTTAAGGGATATGGATCTTGTCAGGACAGAAAGGCGTTCGGAAGCAATTCGCTGTGGCCTCCAACATTTGCCTTAAGTGAAAATGACAATCCACTGACAATCATTTTCAACAATGACGCCGCATGGATTTGAACCAACTCACCTCCCGAATCCAGGCACTAATGGTTCAGCGGCTCGTCTCGCAGAGCTACCCGGAGTCGGTGGAGAATCGAGGAAAACCGGTTGCTGTACACTTTTTTACAATAAAATAAAGTGCATCGCCACAAAAGATTGAATTCTTACATAGCCTGTTTTTCCTTTACATTTGCATGTTTAGTCATTCAACACTGCATGAGTGAGTGCATATTTTTAAGATTTAACTGTGCATGGAACTGCTGGCTTCAGTTACTATAGTGTTACAAGAGCATAAATAGATTTCGTACGAAAGGGTGAGCGAGGTATGAAGGGTGCTGCAAGCTCAGACGAATTCAAGCAGCCCGCTTTTAGAAACGAATGAACTACGGAATGCGCTGTCATCCTGTACCCCTTCCGCTCTCCACAACCCCCCCCCCCCCCCCCCAAAAAAAAAATCCATATAGGAACTGATATCACGCGAGTCATCAGATTGGGTACTATTTTGCCCTTTCGTCTACTAATGACAATACCGAGCAAATTTTTTAAAAGCAGTACAGCCATCGCCATTTAGGCGATATGTTTCTTCATGAACGCGATTTTTGGGCGACACAGCTGAAACCGAGTGTATTTTTATCCACTGATTTTAATTTAATATTATTTTCTACGATACTTACCATTTCGCTGCCTTGTGCAATACTGTAATATTGCAACTCCAAAATTCTACAACGACTCCAGGGCTAACATTGAACTGCTATAGGCAGGTAATTAGGCAATGACGGTAGTATGTACATATTTTTTAAGTTCCCATAACGCTGGCGGACGAATCAAAATCGGTTCGGCTCTTCTTTGCTGTTACGAACTTATTCATAATTGTAAACTATCACAACAGCACAAAAACAATAAACGGTAGCACTCACATTACATTCAACTGCAAATAACAACTGAACTTTTTAACAAAACTGAAATCAAGCAAGGCCAACATTGGGTTTTGGCTAAGAGAGCTATAGAGAGCTGACAGTGCTACGAATGTCTGGACGGCTCAAATCTATCTTTGGCCTTACTGACTGCTGATAGTGCGTATTCCTTTTACTTTGTGTGATTGAAAAACAAAATGTTTTTCAATTTCACTACATGGCAACTACGTCGTATGTACTTTCGTTTACGTGACATGGCGGGGGGGGGGTGTTCTTTGGGGGGGGGGGGAGGAAACCAAACAGCGAGGTCATTGGTCTCTTCGGGTTAGGGGCGGGCGGGGAAGGAAGTCGGCCATGCCCTTTAAAAGGGCCATCCCGGCATTTGCCTGGGACATCACGGAAAACCTAAATCAGAATGGCCGGACGCGGGATTGTTGAACCGTCGTCCCCCAAAATGCGAGTCCAGCCACTGCACCACCTCGCTCGGCTTGACAAGGGGAGCGCGGGGGGGGGGGGGGGGGGGGGCATTTTGGGTTGTTTGTTTTGTTATTGCAGCATACGTTCTATTTAGTTTTGGTGCCATTGGAGCAGCTGCCGTTGCCCTCTCTCTCTCTCTCTCTCTCTCTCTCTCTCTCTCTCTCTCTCTCTCTGTGTGTGTGTGTGTGTGTGTGTGTGTGTGTGTGTGTGTGTGTGTGTGTGTGTAGATAACCCGTGATCTAGGGGTAGCGTATTTGACTAATAACCACGACTTCCTTGGTCTTTGGTTCCAGCCTCACCACTAATTAAATCTTGAATAGAAACCATCATCAATGGCGGCGGAAAGCTTCCAGCACGAAAAGTCTCACTCGTTCGGCGAGCGGCCTTGTCCAAGGGGGTGGTGGAGGGGGCAGAGGTCCAGGGCGCCTTCTTGCCACTGGGTTGCCAAACTGGTTCAAAAACGTCGAAGAATCAGCAATGATCAATGGCACGAGGATGCAGAAGGCAATGGAAACCACTTGTGATGGTAATTAGATGATTAACGTTATGTCACGGCAAAAATTTGTAAGAGATAGTACGTATTTGTTGGAAAAACATAATTGCGATTTTATAAAACGATAATTCTAATCATTAAAAATGATAAACATGAAAAGGAAAAACAAAGGGCATATTTAGGATCCATTTTTGTTACTCTTTTTTGCGAGATGGCCTTCTCGCTTGTTCTGGCTAATGTTTGAACTCAGCAAAACTCTTGATTTGTGTGTTAATATATTGTACACTACATCAGACATGATGCAGTCCAAACAGGTTATAACGATGTACAAGGGACCGAGGGTTTGCGTTAGTTATACCCGGGAGTCGCACAAACCGCTTTTTTTTTGGCTTTGGTTTTTGATAAAAGTTTCACGTCTGTAGATTTTAGGCTGTCATGGAGTCGGTCTCTGAAAAGGTAGTAGAGATACAGTACACCTGCAGTATTTACAACACACTATTTGTGGAGAGGGACTAAAGAGGAATTTTTCTTGTGTTTGTGCAGTATGTCCAGCAATAAAATGCTGTCAAAGTGCAGGAAACTTCAATAAGTGAAGGAAGTAGTAGAAACAATGTAAATATTGAAGGTGGTGTTGGACAGTGAACGAGGTAACGTGTTGAGCACTTTTAGAACTCGCAGTGAGTGCTGTGAGGTAGGGCAGCCAGGAAGCACACACCTCCGTTTCAGTCGCTGTGTCATAAAATTTAACCAACAGTACCGAAATGGAAAGAGTATTCTGCACATAAACTGCATGAAGGCCTACACTTCCTCCTACGTTTCTCTTTAAAATATTCCACAGATGTGATGAACTCTACCTAAAACATTGAAAATACTGAACACACGTAACCACTAAACATCAATAACGAGTACACTATTACTTCATTTCTGTTCTTTGAAAAAGCAACACACACTGAGATTTAATCTTCTAGTTTCCTAGTCAGTGCTGTAACTTTTTTAACCAGTTGCTTTAGCTTTAATTGCAGTACAGTAACGCATTTGCTAACAACAGTCTGCAGAAATCGATTGTTTGAAAATAAGCGTTACATCCCCGAATACGCAAGAAACAAAACCGAATGTTGGACCTTACAGCCGATGCCTTTCTCCGAAAATGGAATAAAAATCGCAGCTTTATACGGTAAGTCGCAAAAAAGGGATGTCGTACTAAGCGACTTTTTAAATACAGTAGAACCCCTCTAATCCGACCTTGGATGGTCCGTCACTCTGGCTAGTGCGACCGTGCTCAGGCTCGCGAGCCCGTGCCGACTTGTCACTGACTGGACGCCTGTCGGCCCATTGTTGCGGTGTCTATCGTTGTGCATATTGCTATACTCTACGTTATTGTGCAGTTTTATCCTTTGTTTGGATTAAAAAACGTCGTTGTTTGCTTTATTCCGTGTTCTCTACAATACTTATTACTGTAGATTCATTGTGTGTACAGTTGTCTGTTTTTCAACATGTCTGGATTCAAACGTAAACACGTAACTCTTTCACTAAATGAAAAATTAGCTGTGCTACAAAGACTAGACGAAGGAGAATCGCTCCAAAAATTTGCAAAGGAACTGAATGTAGGTGTTGCGACAATTAAGCATTGGAGGAAGAATCGGAAAGACATTGAATCCTATACAGTGATGGTGAAGAGACTCTGAAGAATCGCAAAACATTAAAAAAGCCTAAACTCGAACTGCTTGATAACGCATTGTGTATGTAGTTTTATCAAGGAAAGGAACGCCAATATCCGGGCCAATTCTCCAAGAAAAAGCGATTGTCTTGCACAAAAAACTGGAAGCTGAAAGTAAATTTGCTGCCAGTGAAGGCTGGATTGATCGTTGGAAAACCCGTCATGGCGTCCGATTTGTTTCTATTTCCGGTGAAAAACTATCTGCCGATGCCGCAGCTGCTAAGGAGTTTTCTGTTAAGTTTCAAGAAATTATAGAAGAAAATGAACTGTTACCCTGCCAAGCGTATAACGTCGACGGGCACTTAAAAATGTTGCCAACAAAAACGCTCGCAGCTTCAAATGATTCTCTGGTAGGCACGAAACTTAGAATAACAGTCATTCCTTGTAGCAACTCAGATGGTACCCACAATCTCCACTTGTTCGTCATTGGCATATCTAAGAAGCCAAGGGCATTTAAAAATATAAACTTCCTTGCCGTTTTATTACAACAATCAAAAATGTTTGGAGGGACTGCAACCTAAAGCAAAAAAATCTGCCTGTTCGTGCTCTACTGCTGTTGGATAACGCACCATCACATCCATCTGAGGAAGATTTGGTGAAAGGGGACATAAAAGCTCTCTTTCTGCTTCCTAATGTGACCTCACTCATCAAACCAATGGATCAGGGCGTTATCGAATCGTTAAAAAGGCGATATCGCAGAAAGTATATCAGCTCAATCTTGGAAAAATCTGAAGGAGATCATAACCTGAACATCAAAGATGCTATCTACACAATGGCTGCAGCATGGGATGAACTGAAACCTGACACTGCGGAAATCGTGGCGTAAGCTTTGGCCACAAGTTATGGCTGAAAATGAGCATACCGAAGATGAGCAAAACAACGACGCCCTGGAAATCGTTAAAGTTCTACAAACTCTGGAGCCGAACGTCCCTGCCAATGAAGTTTAAGAGTGGACCAACGAATGTGACAAAGACTGTGACACTTTTGAAGAGCTCAATGACGACCAGATTCTTGCCGCTGTTAGCCAGGAAACTGTGAATGAGGACTCGGACGGCGAAGACGAACCCCCACCCGGATTTCAAACAACGATGCAAAAAACGCTTTCGACCTCGCCCTTCGGTACGTCGAGCAGAATCCAACTCCAACGGACGTTTTGTGGATAAAAAAATGGAGGGACACTGCAGCTAAATCTAGAATAACATCTGCTAAACAAAAATATATCATTGACTTTTTTTCCGAGTAATTTGTTTTCATTTTTACTGTAAAAACAATGCATACAGTATAATCATTTCTTAGTTTATACATACAGTAGTTTATTTCTTTATAAAAAATTTCTTTTTTATACACAATGCTATAACCATTTCTTAGTTTACAGTATATATCGTTAATATGTTATTAAGTACAGTACAGTACTGTAATTTGTTTGTCGTTTTTCCTTTTAAAACCAATACATATTATAGTGTGTGTAGACGTTTTTTAGTTAATGTATTGTTTAACACTGTGTAAAAAACGTCTTATATTACTGTAGGCGCCTTTTAGTTCTTAAATCGTTTAATTTTTTGTACTAAATGCCTTTATATTTTTTGCAATAAATATTAGATTTTTCGGATAATCCGACCTTTTTTTCGTTCCGAGCATGGTCCCGGTGCCGAAGATGACGGATTAGAGGGGTTCTACTGTATAGCGTTCACATAGGGTTAGGTGGAACCATTGGATTTCCGTCCTACAGCCAACAAGTCGTTAAAAGTGATGTCGCTATAAACTGTCTCGACTGAATGTATCCACAGGACGTGTGGCCTCTAATTGAAAGAGTGGCCTGATAATTTCTCCACTGGCAAAAGTTTCCGGACTAGTCCGCCATTTGGATCCCTGGGAGGTGACTGCCTAGGGGCAGGTGACTGTAAGAAAAGGTTGAATAACCAACGAAAGGCTTGCGTTGTATGGCGTGGGGCCCGAAATATGAGAAGTGTAAACGTGGTAGGGAAGGTCGAAAATCTGAAATGGGATATGCTAAGGCTCGATGTAGATACAGTGGGGGTCAGCGACGGTAATTGGAAGAAGACCAGGATTGTGGCCAGTCGAGTATACGGCAATATCAACAACAGTAGGAAGTGGTACAACGGGAGTAGGAGTCGTTACCAACAGGAAAGTGGAACAGGGGAGTATTACTGCGAACAGTTCGGTGACGGGGTTGTTTCCGTCGGAGTAGACAGCAAGCCAACACTGGCAACAGTTAGTTCAGGTACACGCGCCGACGTCACATGCAGAAGATGAAGACGTAGAGAAAGTGTATGAGGATACTCAATCGGTGATTCAGTACGTAAAAGGAGATGAAAATGCAGTAGTAATGGGGGACTGGAATGCGGTGGTAGGGGGAGGGAGGAGAAGTAAGGGTAGCAGGGGAATATGGGCTTGGTATAGTAGGAACGAGAAGGAATTCTGCTACAGACTTCGGACAGTAATAGCGAATACTCAGTTCAGGAGGGAGAGATATACTTGGGAAACGCCGTGAGACACAAGGGTATTCCAGTGAGATTACATTGTGGCCAGGCAGAGATTCCGACATCCGGTATTGCATTGTAAGGTGTACCCAGGAGCAGAGATCACAATTTAGTAGTGGTGAAGAGCAGGCTGAAGTTTAGGAGACTAGTCGGGAAGAAACAGTGTTCACAGAAGTGGGAAGCACCAAGGAATGAAGAGCTACGCTTAAAGGTCTCTGAGGCTACAGATACTGCAATAATGTATAGCTCATTAGCCAGTTAGAATAGACATCTCTAACAAGGGCAGTGACAGAAAAAAGGTCAAGTAAACCAAAGTCCTGAAATACATACATTATGAGCTATGAGCACTTTTTCATGGTCGATACTGTGAAACTAGCAGTAAATCGTTTTTGTATCACTCTTTCCAATGTGTCAGTCGTTTTGAATTTCGTTCTTTGTACCTTACGAACACGTCTGTACTAGTGGAGGAGTCACTTGTGTCCTGGCGGCAAAGTTTAATCATCCCCCACCTGAACGTCATTACGGCATCGTGAGAATTCTGAGGAGCAACGATCACCGTTCATTAGGTTACTTGCTCTGTTTGCAGAGATACCTGGAAATCCATGGCTATTTTCGTTCAAAACGACTAGAATAAATAACAGTTGACATCGTGTATCACCTACGTGTGAGCATTAGGGAGGCATTTGGAGCCACGGAGCAGAGGAGTTGTTTTGGAAATGGAAAATATAGTTAAGAAAATGCTGCGTGTTCCAGTTTTAGGCACAGAAGCTTAGAGCGACTCACGACAAATACGCACAGGCAGTCCAGTTATGCTGGATTCCCTGAAAAATTCCAGCAATCGTAGATAAATAAGGGTATAAACGAGAGGTGTGCAAGGGGAAGTGGTACATGATCCAGGAATGGTCGAAAGTAACAGTAACAGTCCTGCCAATGAATTAGGAGGCAAGCTCGCCGAAGAGTGAGCCCGTAAAAACGCAATAGCAAACTAGAGCGGAAATTTTGCGGCAGTGATGAAATTACAGATGCAGTGCGAAACGGAAGTGGGAAGGAATGGTCTGAAACCATAAAAAGAAACGATGACAAAATTTTCTCCGGTTGTTCGACATCGCCTTTCTACCGGTTTACCACTGCCGCCTACTCTTACAGCTGTGTCGGCAGTGCAGGGGAGAGCAATGGCTGCCTCCAGTTCGCCAAGACTGCTGGGTGTGGTGGCCTAGCGGTGGGGCGCGCGCCCACAAACCGAGGGGTCACCTTGTCGAATCCCAGCCGCACCACAGAAATTCTGCGTGCGCCTTCAGTCTGAGCTTCACGGAGACGACAAGAACTATGCGCGGTGGGGATTGCAGCTGCCCTCTGACCGCTGCGTAGCTCGGGTACGTTACGGACCCGCAAGTCGCCAAAGCGAGTGAAATAAGAGCCTGCCGAGTGGGGCACCAGGTTTGAGATTGGGTTCAGGAGTCCGTAGCAGATGGGGCTCGACACGTTGATCTGAATGGGACCACTTCAACAGGTGGGAAGGTCAGTCCGGCAGTGTCCCAAGGGGGCGTTACAGGGCCTCAACTACTCGCAATGTGTGTCACGGGGGAGGGAGGGGGCGGGGCAGCGGCGGCTGGTAGGACTGAGGTGGAGTGCCCGCACTCTGCCCCTACATTCATCCATCTACCCAGACCGTTTCAGTATTTCTG
The DNA here is from genome assembly GCF_023898315.1 of Schistocerca nitens. Lineage (NCBI taxonomy): Eukaryota > Metazoa > Arthropoda > Insecta > Orthoptera > Acrididae > Schistocerca > Schistocerca nitens. The sequence goes on along the minus strand of NW_026045983.1, from coordinate 312,838 downwards.
TCTATGTGGAGTTCACGCTTAAATTCCACGAAGATCGTAAGTAACTGTGGGCTATACATTCTTACTACCTTGCGAACAGAAGTTAGTGCCGCAGGTTAGGAAATACTGGAGTCAAGTGTCTGGACATGTCTGGAAGTAGCCGGTTATTTCCTGGGCAGTACGGGTTCTCATCGTCAGCGCGCATTCCAATGGACAGGTGACTTACGTTTCGAGTCAAGTGTCTCGTTCCGTCCTTGCTGCTCGTTTTCTGTGTGCCGCTTACATACCTGCAGGCTGCGACGAAGAGACGTCTGACTCCTGTTGTGTCAAACCTCTAAGTTTCTAGTGTCACTCCGAACAGGAAAAGAGTACGGTAGTGTGTCTCTGACGCACAGTTAATCAAGGATCACGTAGCACAGCTGTCGTATCGCAGGGAGTCCACCACCTGCAACGGCTGAGCCCGGCACATAATCATCATTCCGGACGAAGATTCAAACCTGATCAGAACCAACACTGTGGTGACCTGACCAGGTGGCAGAGAACGCGTGACAGGACATGCGTGACACACGAGGTGAGGCAGCCCACCTTGTATGCAGGGTGTTTAAGAGTGCAAAAATTTGACGGGACACAGGATACTCCACTGAACAATTTGAGGCAGGGAACCTGGGGTGACAGAAGCCAGCTTAAGGAGATGACAGGAATAAAATCACATTACTGTGTACTTTCTTATTTACATTAGTTACAGTTAAGAGCAAATATCACTGACCAATGAACGTACCATTTGTGCTGTATGTTACAAAATGTGCTGAACCTGACGGCCTTCGACATCAGTGCAAGATTGACATCGGCGAACAAGATTCTGGCGCACCCTGACAAATATGCCTGGTGTGTTTCCAATCACATCACAGGAAGCTACAATTGTGGCAGTTAATTCCATCTCCGTTTCCACTGGGACCTCACGCACAAGTGACTTGAGACATCCTGTAATCTATCCCCTCCTTCCTAGTTGCAGCTATTGTCCACAATGTGCAAAGTCTTTTGTGAAGATTTGGTAAGAGTTAGATCACAATGAACTTCTCAGTTTACTTACCTTTTCTTGTAGAGTTGGCTCCAGTTCTTATCGAGGGGTCTGATTCTTAAAGCTGAAATTGCGACATTCTGGCCCTCTTGCTTGAAGATTATTGTTGAAGAATTTTTGTTTTTATGTTAATTTATTTTGTCACATTTTACTGTATCACCCAGCCTTCTGAATTTTCACATTAACAAAGCCGAAATTACTTTGTTCGCCCAAAATAAAAAATACGTCCGATCACATCAGAGGCATGCTTGCTACTACTTCACTCTGCGGTAATAATATTCGAAAGGGTTTACAATTTTTTCTTGACAAATGATTTTCTATTAGTTTCGATTATTATTTCGTAAATGAATGCAGAAACAAATATAGTAAACAGTACTAGATTGCGTAATTAATAATAGAAATTTGAAGTGTGCGAAATAATTCGCAATTTCAAACGTTTTTTAAAAAATAAATTTAGCTGTACATTCAGAACGAGTATTTATTGATAGCAACATCCAAAATAATAATTCCTATTCATGAATTTTAGCTTCAAATATATTGTGTATAAAATTATATGAAATTTTTCAGAAAAATTGCTGAGATAATACTGACCCATCCAAAATTCGAGAAGTGTTACTGATATGGACTACTACTGTTGAGGAAAAGTAATGCTAGAGGAGAATATCCCGTTACATTCCACACACGGAATAATCGAGGGAAGTCAGGGCAGGTGATCTCGCATGCGTCTGAATAGGACCTCCCCATCCAATGCGGCGACCACGAAGCACTTCCTAGTAATCAGGCTCGTCCTCCCGGTCTCCATGCAGGAAATAAAGAATGTACATGTAAATAAACCGGACAGCACCTATAAACTTGTACGCGTGTTAGTCGTATGTAGCTGGAAAACAGTAATGCCAGACTCAGCAGTGGCAAGTTTACTTCCACGTCTCCTTTAAGCTGGCTTCTCCGACCACAGGTTCCCCTGCTTCAAAGTCACCAGTGGAACATTCTCCACGTCCCGCTGCATTTGCACGCTCTTTGGAAAAGCCTTGTATATCCAAAACGGAGTAAACGTATCGAGGGGTGCGGGGAGCCCGGCTATTTTTTGAAGTGGGAGTAAATACTTTTTACGCAGCATTGGTCACAGCATTAAAAAGAGCGTTCAACAGTGTGAAGCTTCAGGACACAGTAGCCGTGGCTCAAAGCTGCACAAACCTGTGTCCCGCCAGCCCTGCCGCACACCAGGTGTGGGGCTGCGCGCTGGAAGGCCACCGCTCAGTACTCCGCGGCTGGAGCCGTCACACGACTTCATGCTGGAGCCTTCCAGGCGCCCACAACGTAGACTCAAGTCCAGACAGTGGGCGTGCTTTTCGTTCGTGGAGAATCTCGCCAGACTGCGGCTGTGCGCTGCGAACTGTCCTGATCGAGCCGACGCACCACCACCCGACTTTCAAACGCCCTAAAGAAATTCGAGAAGCGTCACGTGTGGACACTGAAGAGGCTGATGCCGACTGCGCTCAGGCCCGAAGTTTTGCCCGCAATCTGAGTGGTCGACGCGCGCTCTGTCACTTTTGGAAACTGGTCTACAGTGCGTGGTGGTCAATTTTTATGTCAGGACAACACGACGTAAGTCCGCACTGCGGCCTTTCCCCTCCTGTTTTCAGGGACTTGGCGGCTCCGACTGCTCAACAGGACCAGTAATAGGTGCGGTCAAGAATGGTTGTCAAAATATTCGTGCCCATAATGGGACGCTGGTCACTGTATCATTCTCATTCATTTTGAGTTTCAGGTTTAATCCTCATTAAATCTCGAATAAAAGCCCAGCCCCCCCCCCCCCCCCGTTTCCACTATGTCGTAACATGTCGGTTTATTTTGTTTTTAATCGGAAGGCAGCTCCAGCGCGTGAATTTTCCCCCACCAGCCCTGCGAGCAGTACGAACTGACAGTCAGAGCACAGCCCTCTGAGAAAGTGGGTGGCGGTAAGCCCACGCCTACCACAGTAGTACAAGTTTATATGCCAACTAGCTACGCAGATGACGAAGAGATTGATGAAATGTATGATGAGATAAAGAAGTTATTCACATAGTGAAAGGAGACGAAAATTTAATAGTCATAGGTGACTGGAATTCGATAGTAGGAAAAGGAGGAGAAGGAAACGTAGTAGGTGAATATGGATTGGGGGTAAGAAACGAAAGAGGAAGCCGCCTGGTAGAATTTTGCACAGAGCATAACTTAATCATAGCTAACACTTGGTTGAAGAATCATGAAAAGAAGGTTGTATACATGGAAGAACCCTGGAGATACTAGAAGGTTTCAGATAGATTATATAATGGTAAGACAGAGATTTAGGAACCAGATTTTAAATTGTAAGACATTTCCAGGGGCAGATGTGGACTCTGACCACAATCTATTGGTTATGAACTGTAGATTAAAACTGAAGAAACTGCAAATAGGTGGGAATTTAAGGAGATGGGACCTGGATAAACTGAAAGAACCAGAGGTTTTACAGTGTTTCAGGGAGAGCATAAGGGAACAATTGACAGGACTGGGGGAGAGAAAGAGTAGAAGATGAATGGGTAGCTTTGAAGAATAAAATAGTGGAGGCAGCAGAGGATCAAGTAGGTAAAAAGACGAGGGCTAGAAGGAATCCTTGGGTAACAGAAGAGATACTGAATTTAATTGATGAAAGGAGAAAAATGCAGCAAGTTAAGCAGGCAAAAAGAATGCAAACGTCTCAAAAATGAGATCGACAGGAAGTGCAGAATGGCTAAGCAGGGATGGCTAGAGGACAAACGTAAGGATGTAGAGGCTTATCTCACTAGGGGTAAGATAGATCCTGCCTACAGGAAAATTAACGAGAACTTTGAAGAAAAGAGAACCACTTGCACGAATGTCACGAGCTCAGATGGAAACCCACTTCTAAGCAAAGAAGGGAAAGCAGAAAGGGGGAAGGAGTATATAAGGGGTCTATACAGGGGCGATGTTCTTGAGGACAATATTATGGAAATGGAAGAGGAGGTAGATGAAGATGAAATGGGAGATACGATACTGCGTGAAGAGTTTGACAGAGCACTGAGAGACCTAAGTCGAAACAAGGCCCCAGGAGTAGACAACATTCCATTAGAACTGGTGACAGCCTTGGAAGAGCCAGCCCTGACAAAACTCTACCGTCTGGTGAGCAAGATGTATGAGCCAGGCGAAATACCCTCAGACTTCAAGAAGAATATAATAATTCCAATCCCAAAGAAAGCAGGTGTTGACAGATGTGAAAATTACCGAACTATCAGTTTAATAAGCCACGGCTGCAAAATACTAACACGAATTCTGTACAGACGAATGGAAAAACCTACCTCGGAGAAGATCAGTTTGGATTCTGTAGAAATGTTGGAACACGTGAGGCAATACTGACCCCTACGACTTATCTTAGAAAATAGACTAAGGAAAGGCAAACCTACGTTTCTAGCATCTGTAGACTTAGAGAAAGCTTTTGACAATGTTGACTGGAATACTCTCTTTCAAATTCTGACGGTGGCAGGGGTAAAATACAGAGAGCTAAAGGCTATTTATAAATTGTACAGAAACCAGATGCCAGTTGTAAGAGTCGAGGGACAAGATAGGGAAGCAGTGGTTGGAAAGGGAGTGAGACAGGGTTGTAGTCTGTCCCCGATGTTATTCAATCTGTATACTGAGCAAGCAGTAAGGGAAACAAAAGAAAAATCTGGAGTAGGAAGTAAAATCCATGGAGAAGAAATAAAACTTTGAGGCTCGCCAATGACATTGTAATTCTGTCAGAGATAGCAAACTGCATCAAACCAGTCTCTTGACTGAAGACCACAAGAACAACAAAATTTATTTGACGACATTTGACAAAGTTCCCTATTTCACCATCATATTACTTTGACATAAACATTTGACATATGAAAGTGCGCTGCCGCCTGGGGGCGCTGGTATTCCAGGACAGTACTATGGGCACTTGTGAGAAACCGGGATGTGGCGACAGTTGTGAGAAATCGGGGGTGCTGAGGGACCGGCACAGGGTGTGTCGCAAACGCTGCGCCACCACCTGCTCGGCCACCACCTGCTGCCGCTCGGTGGTGTGGCTGAGCGCCCGGCTTGTGCCGGCCCGGGCAGCTGCCCAGGGACATTCACACTCCCCCAGAGCAGCCAGGCTACATTATTTCAGAATTTTTTTTGGGCAAGGAAGAGTGGCCTTAGTCAGATTAGAAATCTGAGCTCATTTAGCCCCCACGATATCATGTCAACCATTAGTGGCTGCACAGTTATGCGTAAGACCTTTTTCATTGGAATTTTTGTTCTGATTAATCTTACATAGGGCATAATTTTCGCTCACCTCATATTTAACGATGTATTTTACAGAAACTACAGACACCGAAAATGTTTTCTATCTTTCAACCCCTTACCCAGAATTTGATATGATAGGAGGGGCAACCTTTTACCATATATTAAGAGGAACCAACGAAAGAATTTGGTTCTCAGTAGAAACTTTTTTCTTTATTTCGAAATAAATACCACGCAGGGAAGTGTACTGAGATCTAATGTGAGTCCTGCTAGCAATTAGCGTTAAGGAATGCAATTTATGTATTGAAACAAGATGTATTCATCGTCCACTCAGACATTGTTTCTACACAAAAATGCTGATTGTGATCGTTAGAAAGGCTATGACTCTTCAGACTTCATTTGTGAATTTTTAACAATTTGCAAGAGACATTTAGCCGACTTTGCGTTGTTTCCAGGGAACACCACAAGGAGGTAGTCTCTCTTCGTCCCCCATATATTTATTTACAACATTTACAGAATGATTATTTACAATTTTACAATAGGGCGATCGGCGTGAACTGAACCCCTTTTCAGTATTTACTAGTGTTGCTGCAGCTTCAGCCATTTCCTTTTTATTGTAATTTCTGTGCATAGGCTGTCAACTTGGAGTGTTGTAAGGGCCTTCGAAACTATCTCATCTGTCTTAATAGCGGGCTTGTTCCTCCTTTTCCCACCTAGATTTAAAACTAGTCGGTCAAATTGGTGCCCATGATATTCTGCGTCCTCTCTGAGAATTTTTACTAAGGAGTAAAAATTTGGATGAACTTTCGAAATTAAAGTATTTCTCCTCCGATTCCATCCTTCTGAAATATTGTTGGTGCGGTGACGCCTTCCTGCGCAGTTCCGTATATACCTTGGCGTATCTTCAATATCCAGCCATTGTTCAACAAATTAGTCGTAAAAATCCTGCAGTTTTTCGTTATCTGTCGTGCTCTCCTGAATGCATAGCCACCCATCATCTAACATGTCCAGGGGAATGTGAGCCAGAGCGGAATACAATCTTATGTGAAAACGAATTTCTTCGTTTTCCTTGTAGGCAGCAACAAGGCCGCAATTCTGCACTTGCCTCCACAAGCACTGATTGAAATGGTAGTTGCAGCCATTAATCTTTGCATCAGGAAACAAATGTGTTACTGATTGAATGACAGCAGCTTAAAAATCCATCATGATAGCTGTAGGATTCCATCCAGGTACGTTGCTCTCAACAGCTGTGAAAAATCGATCGTACGCTTCTCGCTTTTTATTGGGTAGCAAGGCGCACACGGTTGGAACTGTGTTTGTTTCCTCCTCAGAACTAGAAATATCGGAGTGAACAATAAATAACTGTCCAAACTGCTTGCTGGAGCTTTTGAATGTTCCATCGACGAAGAACGAATAATGTCTGTTAAACAGGATTTTCCCCTTTCGCTGGCGAACACCAATATCCTATCATTTGGTCCTCTGTCGTCATCTGCAAGTAAAAATTTGCTCCCATCATTCATTAGCAAATGAGGTCCTTGCGGAAATATTCCTGCAGCATCTGTCGGATCTTGCATAGATCCCATGCTTTTTGCCTGTTGCGTTGCAGCGATCGTTTTGCACTCCTGTGTGACGGCAGTGATGTGACGATGCAGTACTGAAGTGCGGCGCGCTACCTGTTTGGTGCCCCTGTAGACCGCCCGCTACCTGTTCGGCCGGGTCTCCTCACAAGAGTCGCTCCTCACAAGTGTCCCAACCCATTCCAGTACAGTACTGTGGGTCCGAACTTGTTATGTGGAGCGACACTTTCGCACACTGCCGACGAATAATGCCTTAGGTGGCACCAGCAGCAACTCATAAAAGAAAGATCCGACCAGTTTCATCGTCAGGTTGTACGAGGCTTGCCAGTGTAGGAGTTATTCCTAACTGAATAACTGTGTTCAGTGCAGCAACTGTTATTGCCTAATGAACTGCACCTCGATCATTTACCTAACAGCGTCCCATCCTTTCATCATTATGGACTCCGAGAACACCACCAGAGAAAGTATAGTAAAACATTGGAGGTCTTTCGCTTATTTAATTTCGGTAACTAAGATTAAACATGTGCAATTTACAAAACTGAGTGCTACTCAAAACCGTCATTTAACAGCAGTGAATTTTGTGAATAATGACAATGTGTAACGGTAAAAGTATAAATTAAACGAATGTTCACAAAATATTACCACAGAATGATACATTTTGTGTTTTTTTTTGTGTGTGTGCTGCAAACTCTACTCACATTTGCAAATTACGTCAACAGAGTATTTCTCTGCCGGCCGCTGTGGCCGAGCGGTTCTACGCTCTTCAGTCCGGAACCGCACGGCTGCTATAGTCGCAGGTTTGAATCCTGCCTCGGGCATGAATGTGTATGATGTCCTTGGGTTAGTTAAGTTTAAGTAGTTCTAAGTCTAGGGGACTTAAGTCTCATAGTGCTTAGAGCCATTTGAACCATGTGAAGAGTATTTCTTTATTATTACTTTACACGTCTAGTTCCGTAGGACCAAATTGAGGAGCAACGTCTCAGTACATGAAAGTACAACATAAAAGTAATAACAGATGAAGTAAAATGTTTATGAACCCAAAAAACGGCAAGCCATAAATTTATGTAAATGCAATCAACAATTCAACACAGAAATCAACTGCATTTTTTCAGGAGCTCCGTGACAGAATAGAAGGAGTAACCCACGAGAAAAGACTTCAGTTTCGATTGGAAAGCGCGTGGATTACTGCTAAGATTTTTGAATTGTTTTGGTAACTTACTGAAAACAGCCGCAACGGTATACTGCACACCTTACTGCGCGATAGTCAAGGAAGTGCGATCCTGTAAAATTACTGATTCTTCACTACATGAAACATTACGAGCTTTCCTCAAATAACTTGAAAACGAGTATTTCTGAACATTTCCATATTTAAAATTAACTGCACTCGCTACAGTGTGTAGCGCAAAGTCGTTCATTGCGCGAACTGTTTTGTAAACCGTCGACTTTTACACGCATGTGATCGGTACAAATTTTTCTCCTGGTTTCCTGACCGACTTTATCTCTCACGGCATTAACCGTGTTTTGACGTCTGAGCTAGAATCAGTGCTTCTGGTTCCGTTCTCGCCTGGCTGCAGTCCGATGATTGCTTCGTAACTGCAGTCCAGAAACAACTGGCTGAGCGACTGACGCTTTGATCGAACAGACTGTACGGCCTGCAGAAACCTTTTGTTCTCATTTAATAGAATTTTTACGTTGTACACAAACTGGAACACCGTACAAGCTTTTCGCGCCAATTAAGACCGTGTAAGCATGTTTTTTTTCCGAATGTACTTCTGACCAAAAAGCGATTCTGGTATCTGGAGTCCAGAGTTTTTCTTAATCCCGCATTTTGCGTTGCTCTGGAGGTATTTCCATAGCAACTTTCACCCCATAATAAACATTTCCGCACATCTAATCGAGGAGTGAAATACCACTGTCCACACCACTTCAAAACTTTTTAATGTAACGATGACTGGGTGTTGTGTGGTGTCCTTAGGTTAGTTAGGTTTAAGTAATTCTAAGTTCTAGTGGACTGATGACCATAGGTGTTAAGTCCCATAGTGCTCAGAGCCATTTGAACCATTTTAATGTAACGAAATAATTTCTTAAGTTTGAGCCCCTATTGGACTTCCTTAGAGTCTGAATTTCCAGGAACACTGAAACACTTTTTTTTCTTTAATTTTCTGACAACACAAAATTCCAGCTTTCGCAGTTCTAGCTTCAAAATTGCTTTAATAGTGACCCTTTCAAAATACGTCATCACCGTTAGATGCCGGACAGTCCCTTTTAAAGGGACTGCTACACTATAAGATCTACTTTTCCAAATTTGAATTTTGTATCCTTCGTGGTTTGGCCTGGATGCTGATGAGTCAGTCAGAACATTGCTATATATATCATACAGTAATTTCTGCTCATAAATTGAGCTGGCGACCGTTCGTAAGTGATGTGCAGTCGAAAATACCAAGTTCGTTTATGCCAAATTTCACTAATATTTTTTATACAACAATTAAACAATTTTTTCAGCCTTCAGTTGCAAGGTAATTTTATTCGTTTACCCAGGTTTCGATTCCAGTAATGGAATCTTCTTCAGAACCTATAAATTAAACCACATACAGACATATGTTACTACTACAATGCATTATCAGTCTAATGTTGAATATTAAAGAAATTGGGATACTTACAAAAATTAAATTATTTTGTGAGCCAAACTCTGGCCATGTCACAGATTAAAAATTAACATTAACGACGCATAATCATAAGATTATGTCAGTCAAAATTAACACCATTGAGGCGAACGTGGACGCTACGCCGGCCAGAAATAAGGACCACACGTAAGCGGCTCGAAAACTAGGCGTTGTGAGCCGTTACGCGGCGAGGCTGGCCGCGGCCAAGCGCATGCGCAAGCGCAGGGGCGAGAGACAACTGTCTCAAAATTACTTAGAGCAACTATACATATAAACAAAATGTGACTGAAAGCCGTCCTAAATTGGACAAACCTATCTATTAGTATAGCAACATTAAACAATTTTTTTTTTATATATAAACGTAGTACAAAGATACACATGTACAATTGCATTATAATAAAGGGACGAAGCAGATGGGGAAAACAGCATCGGTCATTCGAGGCGGACTGTTGGTCAACTCCACTGGAGTAAAGGTTGGAATCCTTCGAAATAACTTCTATTTTTTAATTGCAGCTGATCATTAAGTAAGTTGTCTCTATCAATACTAAGATGTTTAAAAATTTGCAATTCTTCGAGGGTGTCTAGCCTACATCCCTTTACTTCATTATGCAAAAGCTCTGCGTCTTTTAGAGGCTTGGGAGCATGCGCCTTTTGGACCAGATGTTCAGCAAATGTAGATCCTCGAGTTCCATCACCGCTTTTTGTCGGCAGATGCTCTTTAAACCTAACAGACAGGGCCCTTCCTGTCTGGCCAATGTAATAAGAAGGGCATTCAGCACACGTGATTTTATACACACCTGACAGCGATGATTTATCATTACCTTTAACCAGGGAATGAATTAAGTTCTTTTTGAGGTTGTTGGTGGTAGAGTATGAAACTTTGCACCCTAGGCTTTTTAATAACCTACCTACCTTATAGGAGATGTTACCTATAAAGGGAACTGATATGTATTTCGTTGCCTGGTGTTGATTGTGAGTATCTGAACTGGAAAGAGTGGTAGTCTTCTTTCGTGTTTTTTTATTGAACAACTGTCTCACTATACTGGGATTATATCCATTATTCTGAGCGATGTTTTCGAGGACTTTTAATTCGTTCTGTAAGTTGACTGGCGAAAGTGGAATGGAAAGAGCTCGATGGATACTCGAGTGAAAAAAGGCCATTTTTTGGGCCTGAGGATGGGTGGAATCAGCTGGGATGATGATGTCGGAATAGGTTGCTTTCCGAAAAATTTTAAAATCTATTTTGTTGCCAATGGCAACGGCCTTGCCACAGTGGATACACCGGTTCCCGTGCGATCACCGAAGTTAAGCGCTGTTGGGCGTGGCCGGCACTTAGATGGGTGACCATCCAGCCGCCATGCGCTGTTGCCATTTTTCGGGGTGCACTCAGCCTCGTGATGCCAATTGAGGAGCTACTCGACCGAATAGTAGCGGCTCCGGTCAAAGAAAACCATCGTAACGACCGGGAGAGCGGTGTGCTGACCACACGCCCCTCCTATCCGCATCCTCAGCTGGGGATGATACGGCGGTCGGATGGTCCCGATGGGCCACTTGTGGCCTGAAGACGGAGAGCTAAATTTTGTTGCCAATAATGGATAGAGTCAGATCGAGATAGTCTAAGGTCCTATCAGCTGTCTGATTTTCTTGCGTGAATCTCATTTTTTCATGTAGGTTATTGAAAGTGGTAAATAACAGTTCTAGCTCTTCATGGGAACCTTCAAACACAAATAGCAGGTCATCTACATATCTCGCATAGAATATTATATTATTTGCCATATCTGGATAATTCCGAAAAAAACATCTGCTCCATTGAGTTTATAAAAATATCTGACATGATACCAGCTAACGGGCTGCCCATAGCTAGACCACAGGGTTGCGAATATATTTTATTATTGAAAGAGAAATAATTGTACTTGAGGGTGGTGCGTAACAGAACCATTAGTTCATCGATCTCAGGGGCCGATAATTTTTTATGGTATCGCAAATTGGATTCTATAATGTCCATCGTCTGTTCAACGGGTACATTAGTGTATAAATTTTTAATATCAAATGATACGAGTTTTGTGATGTCAGAACAGGCTAAAGTTTTAAGTTTGTTGGCCACGTCTACCGAATTTTTGACGGAGAAATTTTTTTTCAAACACAAAATACTCTTTCAATTTACGGTGTAGGAACCAAGCTAGTTTGTGGTATGCACTTTTGGTGCTGTCAACGATCGGACGGATAGGTTGGGAAATTTTATGAACCTTAAACTGGCTTCTCAATAAATAAAATATATTCGCAACCCTGTGGTCTAGCTATGGGCAGCCCGTTAGCTGGTATCATGTCAGATATTTTTATAAACTCAATGGAGCAGATGTTTTTTCGGAATTATCCAGATATGGCAAATAATATAATATTCTATGCGAGATATGTAGATGACCTGCTATTTGTGTTTGAAGGTTCCCATGAAGAGCTAGAACTGTTATTTACCACTTTCAATAACCTACATGAAAAAATGAGATTCACGCAAGAAAATCAGACAGCTGATAGGACCTTAGACTATCTCGATCTGACTCTATCCATTATTGGCAACAAAATAGATTTTAAAATTTTTCGGAAAGCAACCTATTCCGACATCATCATCCCAGCTGATTCCACCCATCCTCAGGCCCAAAAAATGGCCTTTTTTCACTCGAGTATCCATCGAGCTCTTTCCATTCCACTTTCGCCAGTCAACTTACAGAACGAATTAAAAGTCCTCGAAAACATCGCTCAGAATAATGGATATAATCCCAGTATAGTGAGACAGTTGTTCAATAAAAAAACACGAAAGAAGACTACCACTCTTTCCAGTTCAGATACTCACAATCAACACCAGGCAACGAAATACATATCAGTTCCCTTTATAGGTAACATCTCCTATAAGGTAGGTAGGTTATTAAAAAACCTAGGGTGCAAAGTTTCATACTCTACCACCAACAACCTCAAAAAGAACTTAATTCATTCCCTGGTTAAAGGTAATGATAAATCATCGCTGTCAGGTGTGTATAAAATCACGTGTGCTGAATGCCCTTCTTATTACATTGGCCAGACAGGAAGGGCCCTGTCTGTTAGGTTTAAAGAGCATCTGCCGACAAAAAGCGGTGATGGAACTCGAGGATCTACATTTGCTGAACATCTGGTCCAAAAGGCGCATGCTCCCAAGCCTCTAAAAGACGCAGAGCTTTTGCATAATGAAGTAAAGGGATGTAGGCTAGACACCCTCGAAGAATTGCAAATTT